>NW_027185896.1:11842335-11974134 GCF_028583685.1 Petaurus breviceps papuanus | reverse complement strand
GTGTGTGTGTGTGTGTGTGTGTGTGTGTGTGTGTGTGTGTGTGTGTGTATGAAACTCCTCACAGGGAGGAGATGGCAATGGCCCACCTTGTCTCCAGGTGACAGGTCTGAGATATGCCGCACGGTGATGTCTATCAAGGCCATCATGTCAGTGTGATAAAAGATGGAAGCAGTCTCCCGGGATGCAAACACGTCCTGCAGGAACTTGAGAACTGAGTGAGAGGGCTGTGGCTGGTGCTTAAAGATTCGTACTGGGTCATCTGGAGATGGGGGTAGAGGTGGGGGTGGGGGCAGAACAAAGCCTATCTGAGTATTGTCTTCCTCGTTCTCCAGGCTGTCACCATCTAAAGGCCTTCTTCCCCTTCCAGATGCTTCCCCCCCTTTCTTCCCCTACTACTCTATGAGCCCTGGAGAAAAGGGGGGACAAGGGCAGAAAAAAGGCATTTCCCTCCAGAACATCCCCAACTCCTCCTCCCAAGATCCTCCCAGGCCCTCCCCTCCTGTCCACCTCACCCCCTCTGTTCAGCAGCAATAACAGCTTCTCTGTGAAGATCTTGACATTTGAACGTTTGCTGACAGTGGTCATGATGATGTTGTTTTCTGGGTCTGAAGAAAAACAGACTCAGAGAGACTGGCCGTGAAGGATCTGGGATGACAGGAGGCTATGTCTCCCTCCTCCCCTCCAAGGACTATCTCCCCAACTTAATCAGGCCTCACTGAGTCCCCAGCCTAATCAGGCCCTCATATCAGGGGCTCCCTGAGGAGAGGGAGGGCTCTGTTTCACTCCTGAGATGAGAGTTTTCTAAGTCCCTGGGGGTGATGAGATTCCTCTTACCTGGAATGTGCAGATTGAAGGCCAGAAGCAGATTGACAAAGAGGTCAGGCAGCTGGTCAGTAGTGTCTGAGGGCAGACCATCCTCAACAACATCCAAAAGGAACTGGACAAAATGGGCACTGAGGTGCTCTGCATGTAGGGGGAGGCAGAAAGTCACACATGGTATCACTCTGGCTGAGCAAAACAAATAAGGGCTTCTGGAATGTCCTGGGTCTGGTCTCCCCTGCCCCACAACCCCAAACACAGACTCCTGAACTGTTTCTAAATGAAACGCCTCCCTGTCCATTTGTAGAAAGACAGGCTCTCAGGGCTTAAAGGGAGCTCAAAGGCCACATCTGGTCCAACCTGTACCTGAGCAGAAATCCCTTCTGCAATATCCCCAACAAATGGTTATCCAGCTTCTGCTTGATAATCTCTAGTAATGAAGAGTTCACTCTCTGCTAAGGCAGCTTACTGCATTTTTGGTCAGCTCTCATCATTAGGAAGTTCTCTTCAAATCAAGTCAAAATCTGCCTCCTTGTAACCTCACTCCACCATTCCTATTTCTCTCTTCTGAGCCCACGCAGAACAAATCTAAAGCCTCCTCTGAGGCTTTCGTTGGACGTCTTATGGTCCTAAATCACTGTTAATATTTAGCCAGCGTTAATAAGTGGAAAGCAGAAGGGTATAATAGAAAGGGTGCTTGGAGAGTCAGCGGACCTGGATTTGAATTCTAGTTCCAACAACCAATGGCTGTTTAATATTGGTCAAGCCACTCAACCACCATAAGTCTCAATCTCCCCACCTGCAAAGTAGCAACAACATACACATCTGTGTAAACTTCCTGCCCTGAACATATGTGTGTCCTCTATGGGTCTGTCCATTCATGTGTATACCTGTACCTCTTCAAAGATTGAGGGAAGTTCCAAGAAAATGTCTGTTCTTCCTCTGACTTCTCCTTCTAGTACTTGGGGTTTTTTTTGCTTTTTTTTTTTTTGGAGGGCAATTGGGGTTAAGTGACTTGCCCAAGGTCACACAGATATTTTTTATGTTAAGTGTCTGAGACCAGATCCAAACCCAGGTCCTCCTGACTCCAGAGCCGGTGCGCCACCTAGTCGCCCCTATAGTACTTGTTTTTTAATAAACACTGTAACATACTCTCCCCAGCAAAGACTTTTTTCCACTTACTTTGTATCCCCACTGTGCTTGGCACAGTGCAGGGCACATAGTAGGCACTTAATGTTTATTGACTGACTTTACCTTCAATGTTTCTGGTAACCTGAATTTTTTCCACAACCATAAAAAGGACAGGGGTCAGTTAGAAAGATATAAATTCAAATCAGGGCAGAGGCAAATCTATGCCAAAATATTAGGAATTTTAGGGATTTTCCTAACTGGGGGCTCTAAGCTACGGAAATTGTATTTTTAACTCCAAAAAGCAGCAGAGGAGGGGATCAGGAGAGGATCACATGGACCTGAGGGGTCTTTAGATTGCTCCCAGGCTAAACAAATGAGCAAATTATTTTAACACGGTGTGGTTGATTAGTGTGTGTGTGGTGTGAGGAAAGAAAGATAACAAGTATCTTCCAGCCAAATGCACCCTTAACAATGACACCCCAAACCACCAATATCAAAACAAAAATTAATACAAGGAGTTTGGGAGGAAGAGGGAGACACTTCTTGTATAAGGTGGTACTTGATCTGAGTTTTAAAGGAAACAGCATTCTTAAGAAGCTGGAGTAAGAAGAGAGTGCATTCTAGAAATAGGGGAGAGACAGGGCAAAGAGATGGAGCATGAATCATCTGTGAGGAATGCCATCTGTGAGGGCAGTTAGGCTGAACAGCTAAGTGTGTAAAGTGTAGTAACATATAATACAGCTAGAGGGCAAAGTTATGAAGGGTTTTAAATGTTGAACAATGGAGTTTAAATTTGATCCTAAAGGTGACTGGGAATCATTGGCATTTATTGAGTAGTAGAATGACATAGTCAGACTTGGCAATCGCCTGAAGTGGCCCCTCCTTGTGAGGTTAAAGGGACACTAAGTTAGGGGAGGATTCATGAGGACAATGGCACAATATTTCACTATTCTCTGACACACTTAACACATAACTTCTGACAAGAGGCCACTGGGAGTGGTCAAGTATAAATAGCTTCCCTGAACCACCTTGAGAGTGGCACTGTGCCAAATAAAACAGAACAAAAGACTAACAAAGTGATACATTATTAGCTAAGCTGACCAACAAAAAATTTAACAAAAACAAAAATGAAAAGCAGGAATTCACAAATGAACAGGAAATGTTTAAAAGTTACCCAGAATTATGCCAAACTATAAGATAACAAAACTGAGGATCTAACTGAAATGAGTAAACCAACCAAAAATGTAACTAAGGCTTACAAAACAGGAAACAAATAAAATAAATAATCAAGCCTCCAGAAGAAAAATTTAACAAAGTCATAAATTAACTCTGACTGTGGGGCAGGGGGAAGGAAGGTGAAACTTCACGTCGCAATGAATTTACAAGTGAATTCTAGCAAATATTTAAAGAACAAATAATTCCTATGTTATATAAACTTTTTAAAAATACAGAAAGAAAAAAGGTTAGTGGATGATCCAATGGATAAAGTACTGGTCTTGGAGTCAGGAAGACCTGAGTTCAAATGCCATCTTAGGTACTTGCTAGCTGTGAGAATCCTGGACAAGTCACTTAACTTCTATTTGCCTCAGTTTCTTCAACTACAAAATGGAGATAATAATAGCACCTACCTTACAGGGTTGTTCTGAGGATCAAATGGGATAATATATTTAAAGCACTTCACAAATTTAAAGCACTATATGAATGCTAGCTCTCATCAGTTCTTACTCCCAAGCCATTGAATTTTGCTGGAAATCATATCAAACAACATGAATAGCTTCACTACAAATTCCTGCAACCCCTCACCAGTGCACGAAAAATCATTTATTCATCTCTGATTGACTACTTCTATCACATTCCCACAAAAGACTATTCAAAACCTTTCTCATCTTTTCCCCCGCTCACTTCTACCACACTTCTCCATCAGATGACCTCATGTATTTTTGTTGAGATTGAAGACACCCACTGAGAACTTTCCCATCCTCCATACTTTAAAATCTAGCTTCCCTCATCTCCTTATATTGGAGGATGAGTTGGTCCTTCGTTATCTAAGCTAACTCTGTCCACTGTGCCCTTGAGCCTTCTTCTGTCTTACCAGGAAGTCTGCCCCAACTGATAATCCCCGCTCTCTGATCTTCAAATCTATCACAATGCCTCTCTCCTTGTTTTTAACTTGATATATCTTCTTCACTACCCTCCCACTCACTCCCCAACACAGTTTGCAATCTGGCTTCTTACCTCACCACAATAACAAGGACCACTCTCATAAAGGTCCTCAATGACCTCTTTTTATTGTTTTTTCAATGCTTTTGGGTTTTTGCATCTTCCTAATTTCTAGATATGCTCCATCCCCATATCAAACCTTTTCTTGTTACAAAGAAAAATAATGAAACAAAACTGACCAATAATTTGACCCAGACAGCATGTGCAATCTTATACCCCTGACGTCTCTCACCTCCCTTCAAAGAAGGGAGAAGCAAACTTCTGTTTCATGACCTGCTCTCCAGGACCAAGAGTGGACTGACTGATGAGGTCTTAACTGATAAATCGAATGGCTTTTAAAAATTTCTCTTCATGCCTCTTGACCTTTCTGCAGCATTCAGTACTTACTTACTCCATCCTTATTATCATTACTTACTCAGCCCTTCTTACTCAGTCCTTTCACCTCCCATGCCTCCCCAAGACATTGCTCTTTGTTTTCTGATTCTCATCTTGTTTAACTGGATTTTTCTCAATATCTTTTGCTAGTTCACCTTCCTCTATTCCTGAATCCCTAAGTATGACTGTCCCTAAAGAGTTTGACCTAAGGTCTTTTCTATTCTTTGTACACTCTCTCAGTGATCTTATCCACTGCCATATGTCTGATTATTACCTCTACAGAGATGACCCCCAAATCCACGGATCCAGTCCTAACACCCTCTCCAGAACTCTAGTCCCAAATCTACAGTTGCTTACTAGATATGCCATACTGGCATCTAAAAAACAGTGTATTCCAAACTTGATTCAAATCTTCCCCATCAAGTCTCCCCAAACCCAAACCTCCTTCAGACTTCTCTTTTTCTGTAGAGGGCACTGCTGTCCTTCCAAGCACATGGTTTCATGAGTTGATATGGCCTTGCCTGATGGACCCACCTTCCTAGACTCACCCTCTCTGAAGACAAACAGTCCCTCAACCTGGGGACAAGGCCTTTGCTTCTATATACCATAAAAGCTCCTGCAGTTCATGATCCATAAGAAAAAACCTTTTTTTGGCCTTCTATGACATTAGATTGTGGTAGGGTTCTTCTTAGCACATCCTGATAGGACTTTGGGGAAGGTGTATTTGTCACCTGAGGCTCGATTGGTGAAAAAAAATTTCTCTGAGACTAGTTTCTATAATATATTGCTGATTTCCTTAGAGACATAAAATAGAACTGTCAATGTATTATGGGACCAGACCTGTTTAAAAAAACTCAGAGTAACACCAAATGCAGAGTTGTGAAGAAAGCTCTTTGTAAAACAAGTCTGTATCCCAGAAGGGCACCAGTTCAAGATCCCTAATGATGATAAAGAAACAGTCTAATCCAGTCTACATAAGACTGAGGCCAGGATAAGCTTATTACAGCTCAAATTTACATAGCATTTTAAGGTTTATAAAGTGGTTTACTGTTATTCAATTTGAGCCTCACAACTTTAGGAGGCAAATGTTACTATTATCCTCCTTTTATAGATGAGAAAACTAGGCAGACAGTGGTTCAGTGACTTGCCCCAGAGTCACACAGCTAGGAAGTATTTGAGGACAGATCTGACCTCAGGTCTTCCTGACTCCAGACCCATAACTTTATCCACTGATCTACTTTCTTCCACTAATGCAGACTGAAAACTGTTCTATAATTTGCAGTATTAAAAGAGTTACCAGGGGCTTTGAAAGGCTTCATTAACTGCCCAAGGTCACAACACTGGCAAGGTGAGAGGTAAGTCCCAAACAAAGACCTCCCCAACTCCAAGGCTGGGCCCATCACTTGCTGCTGCCTCTCACATACCATAGATGCAGGTGGGTGGTGCAGTGGGTAAGGCAATGAGCTAGGGGATATAATAGCACCTACATCTTGCAAGGTTGTTGTGACAATCAAATATGATCAAATGAGGTATGTAAGTGCTCTGCAAAACTTGTGTATATGTAAAAGTCACATATAATAACATATGCTATATATAATATTTACACAGCACTTATTATATATAATATTTATATAGCACTTATTAAGTACCAGACACTGTGCTGAGGGTTTTACAATTATGACCTCATTTGATCCTCACAACAACCCTCTGAAGTAAGTGCTGTTATGATCCCCATTTTACAGAGGAAATTGAGACTGACCCCAAGCACAGTGCTCTACCCACTGTGCCACCTAGCTACCCCTGTTAGTTGTTATTATTTATAACTATTATTGCCATCATCACCATCACACTACCTGGTATTTATATAACACCTGACACTTTGAAAAATGTTTTAGAGGAGGCTAGGTGGTGCATTGAGTAGAGCGTCGGCCCTGGAGTCAGGAGGACCTGAGTTTGGATCTGACCTCAGACACTTAACACACACACAAACAAACAAACAAAAAATCCTAGCTGTGTGACCTTGGGCAAGTTACTTAACTCCAATTGCCCTCCAAAAAGCAAAAAAAAAAAAAGTTTTAGATACATTAGTGAATTTTATCCTCAGCACAGAAAGGTGTACAGCATGATGGAGAAGGATGGCCTTGGGGTCAGGAAAGATTGCCTCTGATCCACACAGACTGAAGAACCCTGGGCAAATCACTGCGCCCCTATCGTGGGGAAGTTGGGAGCATGGAGGGACAGGGCTGGGCAGGGCCACAGGGAGGGAGGGAGGGAGGGAGTCTGTGGGAGAAACACAAGGCAAAGAACCTCAGGATTCAGCACTCCATGGGTCCTAGAGATCTTCCTGGCAGAGGGCTGTAAACTTGCTTTTTAAAATATTTTTATAACTATACTTCGATATAATTGGCTTATTTCATGATCCTATTTTATTTTATGCATTTAAAAACATGATTCTGAGGAGTCCCTATGCTTCAGTAAACACTGTCCAAGGTGCCTAACACAGAGTTAGGTTAAGACCTCTGATCTAGTCTAACCTTGTTATTTTATAGATGAGGAAACCTAGGCCTAGAAAAGTGAGGCCTTGTCTGAAGTCACAGCCAGGATTCACACTCAGACCCTCAGCCTCCAAATCCAGTACACTTTCCAAGGCACCATGCAGACAAGGGAGCCACCAGGCTGGAGCAGAAGAAGCAGGATGGAAAATCTTTCTAGGAGTGAGCCAGGGCCACCCCCTACCCCAGGTGCCATCAGGGTCAGAGCCTTCAAGTGGTCCCCTTCACACACATTCCCAGGCCTTACCATAGTGGTGATAGGGAAGAGGCTCCCCCATGGAGAACACCATGGTCAGGACCAAGGCTGAGTAACACATCTTCTGGTGATCTGAAGGAGGAAGAGAATGAAACGTTCTAGCTCAATCTGAGCCCAGGCTGACCTTGGAGAAAGAAGGGGGTGTGGTGGGAAGTCTTGGACTCTATCCTCAGGGAAGGTCTTGGGGCTGGGAGAATCAGGTCTGAGGTCTGGTAGAGGTAAAGGGAGTTTTAGGGGCTGAGAAAGGGTGGTGGGAGAAGAAGAAAAGTCCGGTCAATTAAGAGTGGGAGAAGAAACCCTGAGGGCTGACAAAGGACCAAAGGGCCCTTTGCCCTCACCCTGTGTGTCTGTCTGCATGTCCCGAGCCAGCTCCATTGGCAAAATGGACGTGACCAGTGTAGAGATTACAGCCGCATCGAGGCTACACATGGCCCCAAAACACTTCAGGAGTAATAGGCGGAGGGGAACCCGGTGCTCCTGAGGATGGAAGAAATGGTCAGTCCTGATCAGTATCCACTCATCCCTACCCTGCCCACGGTACTCTGCTCTGAATCCTGGGATTGAGGTAGAGCAGAAGTAGGGCTCTGGAAGCTCTCCCTTTTTTTTTTTTGTGCCCAGATCTGTGTGACTCAACCCCACAGCCCATACCATCTGATAATAGGCCACCAGAGAGAGGACTGGCTCAAACTCATTCTTCTGGCACATCTTCCGACAAACTTCTGGGTCTGCATCTGTCTGGAAAAGATAATGGAGAGGGGTGGAGGTGGTAATTGATGGAAGGAGGTTAACCCTCTGGTCACAAGCAGAAGGGCCAGTTCCTGCCCCTCTAGATACATACACTTATATGTCTGTGCTCAGACCCACAGATGCCCCTCCAGTTGGAAGGAATCTCTCTGTCCCATCTTTTTTTTTTTTTGCCTTTTAGAGGACAATTGGGGTTAAGTGACTTGCCCGAGGTCACATGGCTAGTTTTTGTGTTAAGTGTCTGAGGCCTGAACACAGGTCCTCCTTACTCCAGTGCCAGTGCTCTATTCACTGCGCCACTTAACCACCCCTGTCCCATCTTTTAAGTGCATTTTGTTTAGATCTCTTCTTTGCCCCATTTCAGTTTACCTTATTATCCTGGGTTCTGGCAAGAACCCCCATTCCAGATCTCTAGGCTACCTCCCTCACTTCCCCTGAGTAGACTGTAAGCTCCCTGAGGACAGGATCTGCATCATTTTTTTCTCAACATACCCATCACTGGGAACAAGGCTCCAAACATAGTAAAAGATTTGGAGTCAGAATTCAAATTAATTTGAAAAAAACATATATTAACTTCTCGACATGAGATTAAAAAATAAAAATCATCCAGCCCTCAATGCCCATGGCACTTATGTTCTTTGATGGGATACAAAATGTACCCCAGTAAGTATAACATAAGGTAGAAAATAAAAGAGGGGCAGAGAAGAGATAGGAACCGCTCTAGGAAAATTTGTGGCAGGAAATCACTTCAGTTGAGGGGTATGAGAGGTTTTTGCCCAAGACTTCACCTGAGCTGGTCTTTGGAGGGAGAGAAAGATTACAAAAGGTGGAGATGTGGACAGAATGCAGGCCAGGCTTGGAGGATGCCTTAAGCAGATACAAAGTGATGAAAGCCAGCATGTCAAGAGTTCAGCAAATTGCTAACTAGCAGTCCAGCTTAAGCTAAAATGTAGCACACACACACACACACACACACACACACACACACACACACACACACACTGCCCTCCACAACCCCGCCCCCCCCCATATTCTAAGTTCTAAAGTACCTTTCAACTCTAAAATCATATGAAAGGCATAGGGAAATGACTAAATATTGCTGAATTCAGGTCCTCATCACCTCTCACATGGACTACTGTAATAGCTTTTTCTCCCCTTTCTGACCACATAACTGCCAAAATCACCTTCCTAGAACCCGGGTCTGACCAGAGCATTTGTATATTTAAGACACTTCACTGGCTACATACACATCATCTCTTAAGCTAGAACACCACCTCCTCTGTCATTTAAAGCCATTCTCAGTCTGGCTGCAACCTAGCTTTCCTGACCAATTTCCCATTACTCCCCCTCACACACTTTCCATTCCAGCCAAACTCAGCTCTTTGCTGGTCCCCTACCTCTTAATTTCTGTGCCTCTCCCCATCAGTGGAATGCTCTTTCTTTTCATCTCTGCCACCTAGAAGCCCTAGCTCCCAGTTCAGCTGCCACCTCCTAGGCTTTTCCTAACTCCCCTCCCTCATTTTCATGCTTTCTCTCCCTCTTTTCTCTTCCCTCTTTCCCTCTCTCTCTCTTCCTTCCTCCTTCTCTCTCTCTCTCTCTCTCTCTCTCTCTCTCTCTCTCTCTCTCTCTCCCCCTCCCTCCTTCCAATTATTTTCTATTTAATTTGTGTATATTCATCTGTGTGTCTATACTATCTTCTAATAAACATATATAAGGTTCTTGAGGGCAGGGACCAGCATTTGTGTTTCTGTAACCCCAATGCCCAGCATATGCTTGGCACATATTGGACACAATAAATGCCTCGTTGATTTGAATTGTTTTTTTGAATTGCCCATCTCCACCCCACTCCCACCTCCTAACTGTGATGCTGCCGGGGCAAGATTTCACTGCTAAGAAAACTGCCGTATCAAAGACGCATTAGAACACTTTCATGTTCATGCATAATCCTGGGAAGGAAACATGAAAATTTTTGACTTCAAAGATCTGAGGTTTAGGGCTCTATCTCACAAAAATGCCCTCCTAGGACTGTGTGCGGCCCTCGTCCCAGTCCCTGGGTCCACCTTCCCCCCCCCCCTCCATCTCCACTCCCAGGCTGCCCACCAAGATTCGAAGCAGCTCCTCCAGGTAGCAGCAAATGACGTTCTCATCCTCGTAGAGAGCCCAGCTGCGTTGTTGGGCATCATCCTTCCGCCTTGCTAAATCTGCGAAAATCACCTCCAGCCGATGCTGGTCATGACACACTTGGCCTGAGGGCAGGGCTGAGCTCAAATCCTGTCCCCCAGGACCCAGACACAGGAACATTAGTAAATGAAGTCTCAGCTGGCTCCTCCCCTCTAGGTCCAGCCACTGACTCAAGTCTCAAGCCTTCTAGGATTGATCAGGATTACTTTCCCACCCACCATTCTTTTTCAACTTTTGCTACTATTGTATGTAAACTGGATTCTGTTGGCTTTCCTGCCTGCTTTCCTTTCCTATGATCCAGAGCCTCAACCTCTAGGCCTGACCTTAAAATTGACCTTTGACTCCAGAGCCAGTTCTTATACACCAGGAAAAGAAGGAATAAAAACCGCATAAATCATTCACCACCCCCTGATCAACTGGTTTATTTCTCTAACCCTCAAAAAATATTAATTCTACTATCTAACTGAGATGAGTATGGTAATGCCAAAAATTAGCCTGTGCCTCATTGGAGAGATGGGGAGAGAAGGGTCCTTCCATCCTCTGTTCTTGGCCCAGATGCCAACTCCCATCCTCAGCACTGGGGCTCTGGTTTGCTGCTCTTTTGTCTTGCCCAAACTGGGCGCTCCCTGAGAGCAGGACCTAGACCTGCTTTTGCTCTTCTGTCTCCCTCAAACTTAGTGTTCTCTAAGAGCTAAATCCAAATCTGCTCATCCTTCTCTGTCTCTTCCCCCAGACTGGGCACAGAGTAGGGAGACTAGTAAATCCCAGTTGATGAGATGCCCATTCTGTTACCCACCTCTGCTTTTTTACAGCCCTCCACCCTGTACCTTGCTCTCCACCAGGGAGATGAGGATCTGCTCCATGACCCCTGCAACAGATGGGACTGAGCTCTGGATGTGCCCAACGACAACACCAATGGCCACACGGCATAAGTCATGGCTCAAGCTGGTATTTCTTCGGACCAGCTCCATCAGTTCTGCACCAATTGTTGAAGGCACAGCCACTGGGGCCACCAGATCCTCTTCCTTCTTTTCTGGCTCCTCTAGAGTCAGGGTGCTAAGAGCCTCCAGCTCAGGAGCTGGAGTTGGGGCTGGAGCTGGGGCTTCAGTCACCTCCTGTTCATTCTTCTCAGGAGGGCCCTCTGTGGTCCCAGGGGGCTCTGCAGTGGTGCTCTGGTTCTGCAAGGTTGGGGGTTTGGACACAGCAGCCCGAGCGCTGCTTCGGCTAGGAATAGGAGGAGGCGTGTGGCTGGGGCTTGAGGCAGCTGTGGGGGGGCCTGGCTCCACAGTGCTGGGTCCAGTGTACAGTGTGTCCAGGGAAGTAGTGCTGACTGAGGAGTTGCTGGACAGGGAGCTGCCCCGAGCTGGAGCATCTGGACGAGCATCTGGACTCCCTAGAGAAAGGGGAGAGAAACCCTGACATGCCAAATGGGAGCTCTGACACATTACCCTCCCCCGCCTTCCAGCCCTTTCCTCCCCCATCTGTCTGCTCTTCCACCTGGCTCCTGAATTTCTGAGCTCAACAGGATTCTCTATAAAGCAATTTGCAAACTTCAAAGTGCCGTATAAAATTGATCCTTATTATTTTTCCCCTTCTGTCTCTTACTCTTCTAATTTTCTCCCTCTGCCTCCGTCACCATCTTCCCTTCTTCCCTTCACTGCTTGGGGCAGGGAGGGAGATGGTGGATGGTGAGTGGGAGGACTAGGGCAACAGCTTCCCTCGGGCAATGTCAATCAGACCAGGGTTCCCCTGGCCCAAGCTCAGTTACACATGCCAAGAGCACACAGACACCTGGCTGACAGCAGGGAGATGATGGGAAAATAATGACAAATTATTATTATTATGAATGACAACACCTCACATTTCTACAGTGTTTTAAGATTGATGAACTACTCTACTTACCACCACCCTGTGGAGTAGTTAGAAGAGATAATTATAATCCCATTTTGTGAATGAGGAAACTGAGGCTAGGGATATAAAGTGACCTGTCCAAGGTCATACAGGTGAATGTCACAGCCAGGACTTGAATCTACATTTCTGGACTCCAAGATCAAGGCCCTTTCTGCAATACCACACTGAGTATACCACCCCTTCCACACATGCATGGCAGCTCACACACACACACACACACGCACACTGATCCAAACCACAGCGATCTCAAGACAATGCTCACAGTGCGTCTAGCTGAGGGCGTGGTGGTCTAGAACTGGCATAAAGGATTAGACATAAAAACAATTCCTGTCTCTAACCCTCAGAGCCAGCCTAGAGGCCCCAGGTAGAACAACTAGGGCCCTCCCCCCACTCCACAGTGAAGGTGCCCACCAAGGAGGTGCTGAGTTATCTTGACTCTCTCTGCCCTTTTCCAGCATCCCCTCCCACCCCTTTACCTCTCACAGAGCCCACTGGGATGGGTCGCCGTTTCCCTGGTGGGGGAGGTGTGATAGAGGCCACCCGTCGAGGATTTGGTGGGATCTGAAGAAAGAAGAGTAAGTCTAGAGCAGCAACATTCCAAAGCTACTCAATCCAACCTCAAAAAGATGGTGCCAGCAGCTTCCCAAAGCCTCCTCGTTTACAGCCCTGCCCTGATGACCAATCCTAGCCCCCAACCCATCACCATTAACACCCAAGTCCCCATTCAGGCTTCAGTAAGTACAGAATCCTAAAATCTCAGAGCTGGGAACATCCTGGGAGATCATCTAGTCCAAACTAGACAGGTCTCCCTCCTCTAAAATCCTTTATAGATAATCACTCAGCCTTTACTTGAATACTTCCAATGACAGGGAAGCTGCTCCTTCATAATCCAGCCCATCACCGTGCTGAACAGCTCTGACAAATGAAAAGAGACCTCTCAGGTCTTCCTTTCTTTCTTCTTCTCCAGATCTATGGTACCACTGGCACAGGGAACTTCCAGTGTGGAAATCCACTCTCCCAGTACAATTCTGAGTTGCCTGAGGCACTGAGGGGCCAAATGGCTTGTTCAGGGCAATGTAGCCAATATGTGTCCAAGGCAGACTTGAACTCAGGCCTTCCTGACTCCGATACCAGCTTCCTCTCCCCTCCATCTTAGTGCCTCTCTAATTCATTATATTTAAACTGTAACATGCCTCCTATAACAACCCCTGCCATTACTCCCACCTTCACTCTCTTAGGCTAAAGAGAAATAGTTTAATGCCTCTTACACACAGAAACCCTTCAAACCCTTTCATATTCCCCACTACATCTTCTCCACTATAGTTCCTTTAAATGATTCCTAGACAGCATGAAATCGTTTGCCCTTCTTATCCTGGTTACCTCCCCTGGACACACCATAAGTTTTTAACATCCCTTCAAAATCTGAATTGACTCCCATATATGGTCTGACTAGGGCAAAGTACAGCAGAACCATTGGTTCCCTCAGACTGAACTCTATGCCTCTTTCTCTCTCTCTCTTTTTTTTTTTTTTTTTGCTTTTTGGAGTGGGGAAGGCAGGGCAAATGGGGTTTAGTGACTTGCCCAAGGTCACAGGGCTCTGAGGCCAGATTTGAACTCAGGTCCTCCTGACTCCAGGGCCAGTGTTCTATTCACTATGCCACCAAGCTACCCCGACTATGCCTCTCTTCATGAAGCCCAAGATCACATCAGCCTTCTGGGCTATCATAACACGTGACTGATTCATTGGAAACTTGCAGGCCACTAAAATCTCCTGATCTTAACTAGAGGAAAATAATATTAAATAATTGTTTTTAATCTCTTGTTATTGTTCATAGAACTGTTGTACAATAATAGCAATAAGAAGAAGCATTTATACACCACCTTCTATGTACCAGGCACTGTACTAAACACTTTACAGATTTGAACCTCTCAACAATCCAGGCAGATAGGTGATATTATTATCTCCATTTTCTAGCTGAGAAAGCTGAGGCAATTAGTGACTTGCCCAGCTAGTGTCTAAGGCTGGATTTGAACTTATGTCTTCTTGACTCCAGGTCCAGCTTTATCCACTGGGTCACCTGATAGTCTCTTGCCTTACCTTCTTCACCCTATACTGGAAGAGCTGATTCTTTAATAATTCCAGGATAAGCTTTATGTTTGTCCCTGTTACATTTCATTTTATTAGCTTCGCTCCATTGTTCTAGTCTGCTGAGGTCTTTTTAGATCCTGATTTTGTCATTCACCTGGAGTTCTATCTCTCTCAAGTAATCTGGAAACCTGCCATCTGTGTTTTTATCCAAAGCTAAAGCATTTACTAAAAACACACCTGACTGACATCAATAACACCCTCCTCCTTGGGTCTGGTCATTCTATTAGTTTCAAATACACTTAGCCTGACCATTATCTCTCCATCTTGTCCACGAGGGCATCATGAGAGAGTGTCAAAGGCCTTGCTAAATCTAGGCATGTGTATGAAGTTGGCTGCATCAGACTTATCAGTCTAGAAATCCTGGCAAAGGAGAACACCAGGCTGGTCTGGTACAACCTGTCCTTAGAACTCTTGCCAGCTGTTAGTGATCCTCACTTCCCTTTCTAAGAGCTAACAAATAATCTAGTCTAGAAACTTGCCAGAGATAGACACTAGGTTTTCAGTGCCTGCAGTTTCTAGTTAGATCCATGTCCAAGCCTTGCTGACTGGGAACTGGACAGTCAAGAGCCTTTAATTCAAAGGTTCTTAACCTTTGTGTCATGGATATCCTTTGACAGACTGGTGAAGAACCATGGTCCCCTTTCAAGAATAATGCTTTTAAATATTTGAAGATAATGCTAAATTTCAATTAGCTATTAGTGAAAGTAAAGATGTGATTTTTTTTCCCAGCCAAGTTACAGCCCCTCTAAAATCTATCCATAGACAATCTTGGTGATATATGGACTCCAGGTTAAGATCCCTTGCCCTAGCTAAACTTACAGGATCTGCTGATTAACACTTAGTGATTCCTGATCCATTCCCCGATACCTGGTAGGAAGCACTATCCTCTCCCAGGAACTCAGCACTGGGCAGGCTGTGCTGTCTCTCATAGCCAGTCCTGCAAACCCCATTGGGTTGCCTGCTGGCTGCAGTGTCCAGGTGGTGGTCACTGGATGAAGGGGTCATGGTCACCGGGCTTGGGGCTGTGTGACTTTTGCGGAACAAGGTTTCCTTCCTGTGGTGGATCAGCTTCCTGTAGGGAGAGAAAAGTGTAAATAGCTGGGATCTGGGCTCCAGCCTTTGAGAAACTACATACTGAGTTGATAGGGTTGGCTGAAGAGAAAAGAAGTGAGATGAAGCTTCTTTAGCAGTGAAATTTTTCTGTCATACCTGTTTACGTAAAGGAGTATAAATGATGCTCTGATTTAGAGGTGGTATGGTGTGCTGGAAAGAGCCCTAGATTTAGAGTCTGAGGACCTGGGATTTGATCCCAGTTTTGCCATTACTTGGCTACATGACTTCAAGCAAGCTATTCAACCTCTGAGCCCATTTCCTCCCTTGGAAAACCAGGATAATAATACACATACTCTCTACCTCCAAAGAGAGTTGTGAGGAAAAGTGTTTTACAAGCTTTAGCATGCCCTTAAAATAAGAGATAATATTTCAAAATATTATTGTTAATCTTCCACTAAAATCCCTGCCTGATATGCCATAAATAGTATGGGGAGAAGTGGATCCTGGGCTCTCCAAGACCTTGCCAGTGGGGCACACATTCTGGCAGGTACTGCCAAGCTACAAAAGTTTCATGTACAAACCTCGTGATAGAGTGAGCATCTGCCCACCATGAACCAATAGCTAAATTTAGAGAGGTTATCACCAGGTTAGCTATAGGGTGATGCATTTTTTTCTGTCTAAAGAAACTCTCAAAGGGCACCTACCAAGTTACACAGAGGCTGGAATCTGCATCAGTGGAGGACTGGCCCATGTTCTAAAGTATTCTTTAGTGACAGGAACTAGAGAGTCATGGGGCTCAGAACCTGTCAGTGTTCAGCCAATGAGCTGAAGGGTCATGAGCTCCTAGGGATTTAAGGCTTCTCTTTATGCACTTCTGTGAGCTGTTTGGATCCTATTTTTGAGGTGATAGGAAAAATTTATTCTGTCTCCACCAATTCTGGGGATCTACCCCTAAACACTACACCAAAAGAAGAAAGAAGTATTCCCTGAATGATCAAGGAATGAAGTATAAAATAGCAGATTCCTCACTGGTAAAGAGAGAGCCTAAAAATTGTAGAATGGACCTAATGAGCTAAATCCATAGTATTCAGGTAGACCAATAACAAATCAACCTGGGGTTTCTGTGACACTCTTTGTGAGAACCTGGAGGGAGGGAGCTAGATGTTCTAGGCCTTGTCAAGGACCATGTGCCAAGTTTCCAGCTAGGTGGGAAAATCACAGCTTGAGTGACAAGCTTAGAGAGTCTAGGTACCTCCAGTCTGAGAATGGATTGTTTTCTCTTAATCTATAGTTCTAATAATGATGGTTATTATTTGTTATAACAACAATAACACCACAATTTCTTTCTATAGTGCCTTAAGGATTACTAAGCACATTCCTCACAACAACCTTCTAAGGACAGAAGTACAGGGAATAACATCCCTATGGCAGAGAGGAAGGAGCTGGCCAGTCTTAGAGCCAGAAGACCTGAATTCAGGTCTTGCTTCTGACACGATGGCTGCTGACTCTGAGAAAATCACTTAATTTATAAGTGGGAGAGGCAACAAGTATATAAGTTGCAGAGAAGCCACCAAGCTGCATTAGTAGAGGGAGTTTCCTTACCAGGGGAGTCCCTATACCAATGAAATCCCAGGTCTAGTCTCTATCTTAATCATAGATTAGGAAACAGGCCTGAAGAACTTAAATGATTTACTATATGAGATTACAAAAGCTAATAAAAGGAAGAGTCAGAATTCTAACCCTAATCTGATCCAACAGACGATGCTGCATTTGTAGATCACAAGATCACATGATTTAGAGCTCAGAAAAACATTAAAGCCTAGGAAATCCATTTTTTGTGTAGAAGATCCATATGGGGACAAAGGCAAGAAGGGAAAGGAGAAATGGATGCCAGACTTGATAATCCAGTTTCAGTGGAAGCAGCACGAGATGGGAGGGATACAGTAGAATCATTCTTCAAGTCCACTGTCCCAGTACAGTGGCCAAAAAATAAAGTCTCTGGTTGGAAATGAGATGTCAAGGAAGGGTTAGTGGGAAAGGGAAAAACCTTGGGTATCCTGAATTCAATCAGATTTCAGGAAGCCCATTCAGCTTAGTGAAGCTTATCACCCAAGGTAGGTCTCTCAACTGTCTCTCCAACAGAAATGGAAAACTAGGTGGGCAGAACCATAGCATCTGCTTTGAAACAGAAGGAGAGAAGAGAGTTGGAGGGGATGAGCATGGGGGGGAAGAAGGCAGGATGGACAGAAGAGGAATGTGGTTCCTAAAGGAGCCAGCAATAAACCTCTTAGGATCTGACTTATTTCAGGGATTCCTGGGGATGAGAGAGAAGCTCAGAAATTGCATCTCATTCATCAGGAGAGCTGGGGGACTAGAAATTTTTAAAAAACCAATGGATAAGAAAGAGGCTGGAGGCTGTGACAAAGAAGGAAAGGAATAAGGGGAGTGACTGGGGGAATCAGCTCCAAAATGAGTGGAGAAATATCATGAGAGGATTTAAAAAACATTAACGGTCTCTCTTCCTCCTCTCTAGAATACTGTTTTTGTTTTAGTCTAGTGACTTAGTTACTTTATGTTTCCCAACAGGAATATGCCCATCAACACTTTTTTTTTTACCATGACCAGCAATTCTTGTTTTTCTAACACTTTAGGTTTACAAACTACTTCCTTCATACCAACCTTTTCAAATACATATTGTAGGCACTGTTATACCCATTTTATTGAAAAAGAAACTGAGGTCCCAAGAAGAAAAGTGACTTGTTGAGGGTCATAGAGCTATTAAGAATTGAAGCTTCGACTTATGGCATCTTCTGATGTCAAGAGTAGGATTCCTTCTAATATATTCCACCACAGCTATATAAGGCCTTCTACTAGCATGTCCCTAAAACTCAGCAGGTTACTTCCCATACCTCCTGAGTGGTTGGGGGTCACAGGATCCTGGAATTTAGGACTGGAAGGGATATCAGATGTTATCTAATCCAATCCCATAATTTAAAAAAAAACAGAGGGGAAGCTGAGGCCAAAGCAGGTGAAGACATCTGCTCAAAGGCATATAACTAAAAAAATGGCAGGGCTGGGATTTGAATCTTTCCTATTACACAAATTCTCCATTTGAGACAAACTGGCCTCCCAGCTGTTCACCATAAAAGACATCACATCTTTTAGCTCTATGCCCTTGCACAAGCTGGTGCCCATCCCCAAAATCCACTTCCTTCTTCCCCTCTCCTCTTTTCAGAATCCCTCGTCTCCTTCAACGCTCAACTCAGAAACCACTAAGCACTGGTGTCTCCTATCGTACAAATAAAGCCTTTCCACAATTCCCTCAGTTATCAACCTTCTCTTCCTCCTGAAACTACTCTGTATTTATTTCATAAATACTTTGTATATACTTGTATATACTTTGCATACATGTAACTTCCTCAAGGCCAGGGTTTGTTTTTGTCATCATATCCCTAAGAACGGAGCCTTGAGTACCTAGTAGGAGCATAATAAATGCCTGTGGACCAAAATGAATGAACCTAGGCTGCTACCTCCAAATCCAGTGCCTTTTCCATGGTATCATGTTGCTGCTGCTGCTGCTATGCCCCACCCCACCCCTTCCAGGTCTTGCACCTGCTTCTGTGTGATGTTAAGGTACTTTGAAGACCTTCCCTGCCCTTTAATAGGCCCATGTGACTTGCTTTGAGCTTTGGGCTCAGCCCACAGCTTGAGTCACATGGAGCCCATGGTGGGAGAAGCTTGTCCAATGGGTGGAAGAGAGAGTGAGGCAGAGCTGGGAAAGGGAAAGGTAGAGCTGAGGCAGAGCAGCTAGCATGAGAGAGACAGAGAAAGAGGGAGAGATGGGGGGGATTTTGGCCTAGGGAAGCTTGTTTGTGGGGAGGCCTAATGGAAGGAAGGCTTGGGGATGGTGGTACTCTCTGGATTGGTGATGTGTATAAACTTCTTCATTACTCTGGTGGAACTGGCTTGCTGGTATGTGAACAAATATTTTGGTTTTGCCTTTGAAGAAGAAAATTATTTATATTTTGTGAATCTACCCTGGAAATACATGTGCATATTCATAGAGGCTGCTATGGTTATTGCATTGGCAATATGCTCTGGGGATGGGTGACATGATAACCACCCCTGACCCAGGCAACTCAGGCTTGTGAGACTATGCTCTGAAGACTCCCCAGGGCCCCTTGGAGCTTTACAGAGAGGATGCCCCTAACTAGCCTCCATCAACATGCAGAGGCTTTGGTGAGGAACTCTGGTGGGGAAGGAGTCACAAAACCAATCTCATGACTACAGTTACAGGTCATATGCTTCCTGATTTATCTTATAAACCTCCACAGTACCTCCTGCCCCTACATATTCCTCTCTGCTTTTACCAATGGCACCTTAATTCAGGTCCTTGTTATTTCTTGCTTGTATCAATTAATCAAGATATTTCTTAAGCACCTATAATATGTGCCAGGAGGTATTGAGGATAAAGAGACCAAAAACAGTCCCTGACCTCAAGGAGGTAAAATTCTCTTGGGAACAGTTGTATGTGTATAAGATAGGCAGGTTCAGGAGGAAGGACTCCAATAGCTTGAGGGGACTGGAAAGAATCATAGAGAAGAAAAGGTGGTACTTGAGCTGGGTCTTGAAGGAAATTAGAGATTTGGAAGGGTGGGGGTGGAGAAGAGAACACTTTCTAGCTGCACTATTTACTCTAATACCTGTAATAGCTCCTTAACTTGTCTCCGTGCCTGGAAGCACTAATCCAGCCCCAACCCATCCTTCCCACAACCGCCAAAACTCTTCCTGAAGCAAGCTATCTGAGGAGGCCACTCCCTTGCTTGAATAATTTCAGGGGATCCCCATTGTACATAACACAAACTCTGCAATACCTTGTCCCCACTTCCAGTCTTCACATATCTCACCTTTAAATTAATCTCTTATTTAACCCAAACTTAGATGTTTTCTGAGCTCACTCTTCTTCCTCTTCCTCCCCCCCCCCACCTACCTCTAAGCACTCATATAGGACTAAAAATGTACACCTACCTCATTTCTGCCTGCTGAAATTCTTTTCTTCCTTCAAGGCCCACAGATCAAATGATATCTCTTCCACAAAGCTGTCCTTGATTCGTCCCTGCTTCAAATGATCTCTCCCTTCTCAAATCCCTTTGTCAGAATCTCTCCTTTGTCTCTATTCCATGATTATTTGTATATATGTGCATTTGTATATATGTGCATAAGTCATCTCCTCTTCCCTTAATAAACTTCTTCAGGGCAGGCACTGTCTTTTTTTTTTCCACCTTTCATCCCCAACACTGGGTCTAGCACAGAGTAGGCATTTAACACATCTTCTGGATTGAAGTGAAATTTAGCAAAAAGAACCCTTGTCTTGGGGTTAAAAGACATGAACTTGAATCCTGGCTCTGCATCTCAAGCAAGTTATTCCCCCTCTGAGAGTTTCAATTTCCTCATTAGTAAAATAGGACTAAAAACATGGGTATTGTCTGACTCATGGGGTCCTTGAAGACAGTATGTACTTAATAAATGACCCACAGCCCTGACAATACTATAAAAATAGGCATATACCAGACATGGCAGTGTATGCCTGTAATCCCCACAGCTAGGAAGCCTGAGGCTGGTGGACTGTTTGAACAGCTCAGGAGTTCTGAGTTGTAATGGGAGAAACCAATCAGAAGACTCACCAGGCTACCTAAGGAGGGGCAAACCAACCTAGATAGGAAAAACAGAGTAGATCAAAACTTCTCTGTGCTAATCAGGCTCTTTAGTGACTCTTTCAGCCTAGGAAAGCTAAGAACCAAAACCAATCTCAAAAAAAAAAAGGGGGGGGGGTTGGAAAAGATGGAGAAGAGAAAAGAAAATGAACACTCCAAGGCCTCCTTCCCTCCCTCCTCAGTGCTGGCTGAGCCCCCACTCACTGCAGGACATCTCGCTGCTCCAGGTTGTACTTGCCCCCATTCTTCATGGCTGCATTGTGCACCGCTTCAATGGCTCGGTCAATGGACTGGAGGACGACATCTTGCTCTAAGCCCTGGGGGAAAGGAATGGAGATGTGGTAAGTCTTTAGACTTCTCCTTGAAAAGGGAACAGAGATAGTCTGAGCTGTGAATCCTTGGTCCCACTAGGGTCTGGCACCAGTAGTAGTGGAAAGTGCCTAATGGAAGGAACAGACAGGAGAACTGGGATCAAGTCTTGGTTTTTCCACTAACTCACTGTGACTTTAGGCATGTCACTTCTCTGTGAGCCTCAATTTTATCATTTATACAATGAAGAATCTACATCCAATGGAGAATGGCTAAGCTAACCGTAGGGGAATTACTGTGCTGCAAGAAATAATGAACACAAAAAATTCAGGTAAGCTTTGGCAAGACTTCTATGAACTGATGAAGAGTACAGTAAGGAAAACCAGGAAAAATAATATGTACCACAACAATGTGAATGGAAAAAACAAAGCAATGCTCTACAACCATTATGACCAAGACTGGTCCTGGCCATTGTTGTTCAGTTGTTTCAGTCCTATCCAACTCTGTGGCCCCAGCTGGGGTTTTCTTGACGAAGATACTGAAGCACTTTGCCATTTCCTTCTTCATCTTATTTTACAGATGTGGAAACTGAGGCAGACAGGGGTGACTGATCCAGGATCACATAGCAAGTAATTGTGTGAGGCCAAATTTGAACTCAGGTCTTCCTGACTCCAGGCCCAGTACTCTATCCACTGAACCACCTAGCTGCCCTCCTGGTCCTAAAAAGGAGCTGAAAAGATATACTGCCTTCTCCTTCTTTGCACACATGGGAGACTATGGCTTTGAAATATTATATCTATTCTCAGGCCCAGTTGATGAATTAAAGGATTGATTTTGCTAAAGGGCCTTTTCTTTCTCTTTTTTTTTGCATCTTTGTTCAATGGTTGGTTCATTAGGTGGGGGAGGGGATAGGGATATATTTCAAAATAGGTTGTAAAAACAAAAAAAATCAATAAAAACAATTTAAAAAAAAAAACAAAGGAGCTGGAAGGGACTGTCTAATCTAGGCCCTTAGTTTTTTAATTTTATTTTTCAGAATATAGTCATTCTACATTCTAAGATCCCTCCCAGCTCTGGTATTTCATGTTCTGTGTACTAAAGATGCCTCATAGGTCTTATATTTGATATTCAAGATCTCTTCCACATAGCTTCTGCTGTATAGTGAAGAGAGGAATGGCTCTTACTCAAAAGAAATAAGCAGGGTCACTCAATAGAAAAAGCCCCAGAATGAACCAGCTTTGGCACTGGTTCCCTTTGTATCTGCAGGCCCTCTTCTTCTTGGGGCTTCAGGTTTCCTTCCCTGAAAAATGAAAATATCAGTCTGCACTGTCTCTAAGGTCCCTTCTAGCTTCCATATTCCCGTGCATTGTGGAATGTCTGAAGGAGGTCCCATACTGACTTCTCCCCTTTGTCCCTTACTCTTTCCCCTCCCAGTGACCCTGGAAACACAGCTAGATATTTCCGAGGAATCACAAAATGTGAGGTTTGAAAGGGAACTTCAACGGCCATCTATCCATCCAGACCACACAAGAAAGGAACTGATACTACAACACACCGAATAAATGGTCATCTAGTCTCTGTTTGAAGACCTCCAAGATGGGTGGGGTAGACCCACAACCTTTTGAAATAGGCCATTATTTGGAGGTAAGTTTTAAGTAATACCTAGAAAAGGAGATGTCCTTGATATTCAAAGCCACAGACCAAAGTTGTAGTCAGGGACCCATGGAGGTAATGTGACACAGGGCATAAAGAAGCCTGGTATGGGAGTTAGGGATCCTGGTTGTTAAGTCCCAGCTCTGTCATTAACTCACTGTCTCAGCTTGAACAAGTCCCCTCCTCTCTGTGGGCTTCAGTTGTCCCCTTCAGAAAAATGGTAACAGTGGACTATATTCCTTCAGCTCTAAGAGTCTGTCAATACTTGAATCTAGATGCTGCTGACGGAACTCAACTGTTGTGGCCCCTGATGAAAAAACAGCTTCAATGTTTTCAACCTGTAGTGACTAGGAAAATGAATGGGAGTCACTGAAGAGGATTTAGAGAAGTAGGCAGTTCCTGGTGAGCAAAGCTGGGGTTCATAACCTATCAAGTTACCTCAAAGAGTTCAAGGCCTTCTTTCTGACTAGCCTGGAGGAGAAGGGAAGAGTTTAAGGCAATGTGAGAGGCAAGAGTTTTATTTTGAAACAAAAGGAGACAAGAGTTGGTGAGATGATATGAATGATGGAGCATGTCATGGAACAGGATTGCACCATAAGAAGAATTCATAAAAATTTGGAAGATTTACACAAACTGATGTAAAGGAAGTAAGCAGACCTGGGAGAACAATTTATTGGATGATGACAATAATCACATAAAGGAAAACCATACTGGCAGATTGAAGAACTCAGATGGATGCAGTGTCCAATCGTGACTGTGGAGGACTCATTGTGAAGCGTGTTTCCCACCTCTCGGCAGAGTGGTAGATAACAACTGGTACAGCACGATATACATTTTCAGAAACAACCAATGTGTTGACATGTTTGACTTGATTATAATTATTTGTTACAAGGGAGGCTCCAAACAAGTATTTGGGTTTGTTGTTGGGTTTTTTTTCAATAAAGCATCAACAAATCATTTTAAAAGCAAATTTTTTAAAATGAGATCCTTAAGAAAAGAGATGGAGCAAAGGTGAGCCTAGACCCACCACTGAGGAAACTCTTTAGGGTAATAACAATTCCCATTTCTAGAGTGCTTTACAAAGTGTTTTCCTCATAGTCATCCTGCATTATCCTCATTTTAGAGATGAGGAAACCTGAAGCAAAGAATGGTTAAGTGACTGTTCAAGGTCAGACGCCTACTAAGTGCTGAGAACCAGAACTCAAACCTGGGCCTTCTAGATGAGCTGA
This sequence comes from Petaurus breviceps papuanus, assembly GCF_028583685.1. Classification (NCBI taxonomy): domain Eukaryota; kingdom Metazoa; phylum Chordata; class Mammalia; order Diprotodontia; family Petauridae; genus Petaurus; species Petaurus breviceps. The sequence goes on along the minus strand of NW_027185896.1, from coordinate 11,949,838 downwards.
AGGAAATGGAAATGTTCAGCCTGGAAAGACTTAGGGAGGACAGGATAGCTGTTGTCAAGTACCAGAAGGGCTTTCACAGAGAAAAGGAATTAAGTTTCTTCTACTTGGCCCCATAGAACACTGCTGTGAGCAATGGGTAGGAAGGTCTCCATAGAGGTCCACTATAAAGAAAAACTTTCTAACAGAGCTCTCTAAAAGTGGGATGGGCTACCTCAGGAAATAGTGACCACTCCATCACTGGAGGCCTTTAAGTGGAAGTTGGATGACTGCTGGTCATGGATGTTATCAGGGATTTCCTGCTTACAGATGACTTGTGAAGTCCCTCCCACCTCTTGATTTGAAGCCCAATCATCTTTTCACTATAGGCTAATAAATGTATATCAGACAAATCGGCCCAGAAAAGGGAAAAGGATGATCCTTTTAGGATCCAAGGAGCCATAACAACTGAAATCTCTAGGTAGGTGGAAGTGATTCTAAGGTCAAGAAAAGATGGTCCAAAGCCCAGGGGAGAAGTTTTTGTAGCCTTTACCCTATACATGGGCCTTTATGATTCAGGAAAGGCCAGAGAACATCAGAGTAACTGTAGAATCAGTACCCAGAGAAGTATTGGGCCAGAGATGGATGGATGCTGATACCCCTCCCCCCTTTCCCCCCACTGTCCCAACACTGTAACCACCTTTAGAAGCAACTTCTAAGAAGGCCTTCACCCAGACAAAGCTGAAGCAAGGCTGAAATGAGGCTGGGACTCAGGAACTGTCAGGAAGTAGGACAAGGTCTCTCCTGGGTCTGGCAGCCTAGTCATCTTTGGACTTCAGTTTATGCCTCATTATCTTGGAATAACGGGATCACAGAATTTCAAGGGGAAGGGACCTTAGAAGCCATCTAGCCCAAACCTCATCTTCACCAATTCTACAGATGAAAAACTGAGGCACAGAGAGGGGAAGTAATTTGGTAAAGTCACTCCATCAGTGAGAGGCAGAGTTTAATTCCTCCTGACTCCCATGTCCAGTGTTCTTTCTACCACACTACATTGGCTCCTAAGGAAGCTGCCTTGTAAAGGTTAGTACATTCCTGCCCTGGCCACACTGAGAAGGGAAGAAAAGCTCTGGCCAGATAGGTACTGAGGAAGGCTGGGGATAGTGGAGTTCAGTGGTTGACCCAGCTTAGAATGGGAAGAAGCCCTGGAAGAATCCAGAAGCTAAGGTTGGCAGAGGAGGGGCAAGACCAGGATGGGAGAGCCAGGGACAGCAGAGGGTGCTGAGTCTTGCCTGTCTTTCAGAACAAGGGCAGAGCAGGCTCATAGCACAGAGCCCGGAATATTAACATTGCTAAGCATATCCCTGAGTCTAGGACTGTTAAGAAGAAAATGCTTTGTTAACATTAAATCACATTTATAGAGCATTTTATCATCATCATGATTATTAAAATGTCACACATCAGAGCCTTGAATGCGACAGCTCACATCAGACCCGCAGGAGTACAGGACGCCACAACCAAATTCAGAAAGAGACATCCAGAAATTCTGTTTGCTGCCACACCCAGTGCAATGAACGGGCTGAAGCCCTCCTGAAAGGCTCCTCAGGACCCCCAAGACTGCCAACAGGAAGAAAGATGAGCCCTGGAGAAAGTACTGTCACTTCCTATCACCCCTCAGACACCATGGGGAGTCAGTGCACCACTTGGCACCACAAGCCTTTGAGATTCTTATATCCCACCCTTAGCCCCCACATCATCTAATAACCCTCTCCCCAATCCTAACCACACCTGGCTCCTTCCACATACCCCAAAAGTAAGGGATGTTAATAAAAAGTCAATTCCTTGTTTCCCTTCTTTCCTGACCCACTCCTGTCCCCTGGCATTGGAGGAGACACCAAAGGAGGAAGCCCAAGTGCCAGGGTCTCATAATCTGGACCTTCTTGTCCAACTTCACCCCTCCTTTCCCCAGCTCAGTTTTGACTTCATCACCACTGGGCTGGGTGTCTGCCTGTTTCCTGAGTTCTCTAAGAATATCCTGACCTCCCTCACCCACCCTAGCTTTCCCCAGACGGCGCCAAATGGACCCACAGACCAAGACCCAGACAGACCAACAGCAGAGCTCCAAATCCCTAACCAGGGAGGGGCTGCTGTGTGACATTCCTTTGACAAAGCTGCTCAGGGACACTGTCGCAGCTATGCAAAGCCACACGCAGAAACATGCACACACAGATACAAGCAGGGTCTCACAAATACTGACAGCCATGGGAATATATAAACTGTTACAACTGGAAAGACCTTAAAGATTATCTAGTCTTTCATTTTACAAAATGGAGAAACTGAGGCCCAGAGAGGTTATATGACATACCCAAAGGTATACTTCTGTGAAGAGGCCGTGTACAGAAGGTCAGTGTAAAAGGTTCCTCCTCCCCTCACAACCCACAGAGGGGGAGAAGTCAGAGCCAGAAGTGACCCCAACTATTGTCAATTAGAAGCCCCAAATGATAGAATGACAAATGTCTCTCTAGCAGAGGGAACCTACTAATTTCTCTGTCTCAACCTACACACACACACACACACACACACACACACCCCCATTCATTTACTTCTTCCCACCCACACACATTTAGGCTTTGGTCTTAAAGATTCAAGGCCCAGCCTTGCCAAAGGCAAAAATCTTCCTGTTCCTCAGACCAGAGCTCTCCACGAACAGGAATTTGTCCATAATCACACCGGACTCTTCCCAGTGGGGAAAGGTCCGTTCCTTAGACTGGAGGCTGAACTGCACAGCCGGCCCACAGCTGCTATTTCTCCAAATTTAAAGGGTTATTTCTGTCCTGAGAGCTGGTTTGAGAATAAGATGATGCTGGCTACAGACAAGGGGCACTCCCAGTCCTTCTCACAAACCTTCTCAAATACCAATACCCCTTTCCTGACACCTAATTCAGAGTCAATCTACCTGAAGTCTCACAAGACGGGGGATGTAGGAGAGGATAGCATGGGGGGGGGGGGGCCGTCCACCATCACCTTCCTAAGGTTTTGGGGATAACATGAGAGTGGAGAAAGAGCTAAGAGGGAAAGGTGAGAGTTGTGAACCCCTACTGGGCCAAGAATGCAGGCCTCCCTTCATCCCATCTCCCCTCCCCACAATCCCAAGAAGCCAGTAATGCCCAGCACAGAGAAGAGGACCTAGCAGAGGGAGGAGATCAGAGGACATGCCTACCCTTCCCATGCACGCCCCGGCTCAGTTTCCCCGGGCCCCTCCCTCTAAGGTCCGGTCACGGGGCCCCTCAGAAGGCTCCACAAGATTGGGAGAGGAAGGAAGAGAAGCCTAGAGTCTGCGAAGTTGCCGCGTTGTAGAGGTTTTTTAGGGGGCGGGGCTCTTCCGGAGGAGAATGAAGAAGAGAGGAAGAAACGCCGACCTGGAGAGAGCCCAGGGATGAGGGATGTGCAGCTGGGGTGCCGAGGACGAGGCGGGGGCTGTAACGCAGATCCAGGCCCAGTGAGGAATGGCCCCCGGGGGAGGTAGGGGAGGTCAGGGAGGGAGGCCGGGGCCAGGGGATGCGATGGGGACCAGGGCCGGGCGCGGGAGTGGGCAGGGCGGGGGCGGGCCGCAGCGAGCCGGGGTCAGGGCCAGGCTCAAGGGCAGGGCCAGCGGGCGCTGGGGGGCAGCTCTGACCTGCAGGCGCCGCAGGTAGGCCGGGGGCACGTAGCCCGTCTCCCCGCTGCGGGCCCGGGTCGCCAGCCACCAGTGCGGGCTGCTGTGCTCCAAGATCAGGAAGGTCTCCCCCTCGCCGAAGGGCAGCGAGTTGGGCTCCGACGAGCGGAAGGCGTACACCGAGCGGTACATGAGGCCTGGCCGCCGCCGTCGCGGGTTGGAGGGTCCAGGAGCCGGGAGCCGGGGACGCCGGGGTCCAGGGGCTGCCGCGCGCCTGCTCCGCCCCGTGACACAGCCGCGTGCGCGCTCCCGACTCCCACTTCCACCCTCACCCCGTCGCGGAGCCCCGCCCCTGGGGGCGCGCCCGGCCCACGCGCGAGAGCGCGGCCACCCTGGGCCCCGCGTCTCCCCAGGCCTGGGAGTGGGGACTTCCACGCCGCCCCACAGGCCCCTAGACCCCAGGACTGCCCCGAGATTGGAATGGGGAAATATGTGAATAATGAGAAACAATGACAGGCGGACACGGAGTCACGCGAAGGGGAGGTGCCAGAGCTACAATGACACACTCAATTACAGTCACCACCACCCCCCTCGCGTGGCACCCTGAAAGCTATCGCCAGGTACAAGATACCCTTTGTTCCTGCATCTATTCAGAACATCACCTTGAGGTCTCACCGAGGTATCCTCTAGCAGAGGAAATAAACTTGACAACATCAAATGAGTAAACATTCTCATTCATAAAACAATAACAAAGTAAAATGTGCAAATATTTCTTGCAACCAGTCTATAAATCTTAATAGATTGAATCCTAGGCCGCTATCCGTGGTACATAAAAATTAACACAAGGGCATGCAGCTAGGTGGCACAGTGCTTAAAGTTTCGAACTCTCCCCTGTTGCTGCCATACATTGGAGGGGCAGCAGATGGCACAGTACGGAGAATGCCAGACCTGGAGTAAAGAATATCTGAGTTAAAATCTAACCTCAGACACTTACTAACTGTGACCCTGGGCAAGTCACTTAACCCTGTTTGCATCAGTTTCCTCATCTATCAGATAAGCTGGAAAAGGAAACGGCCAACCACTACAGTGCATTTGCCAAGAAAATCCTGAATGGGGTCACAAAGAGTTATGCTCAACTGAACAATGGCAACATACAGTTATTAAGTATCAAATATCAGAATTTGAACCCAACTTTCTCCTGACTACAAACCCAGCATGCTATCCACTATGCGACACTCTGTCCTGCTAGGCAAAGAACAATAATAACTTATCATTTATGTAGCACTTTAAGGCTTGCAAAGTATTTCACAAATATTAGCTCATTTTATCCTTACAACATCCTATAAGTTGTGTTATTATTATCCCCATTTTACAGATGTAGAAACTGAAGCTGAGAGATGAAGGGATTTGCCCAGGGCTACATAGCTGGTAAAACATCTAGATGGTGGGGTGGCTAGGTGGCCCAGGGAATCCAGGGAATAGAGCACCGGCCCTGGAGTTGGAGGACCTGAGTTCAAATCCGATCTCAGACTCTTAATATACTAGCCGTGTGACCTTGGGCAATCACTTAACCCCAATTGCCCTGCCCTCCCCCATCGAAAAAGCGCAACCCCCCCCCCCAAAAAAAAAAAAAACAACAGCTAGATGGCTCAGTGGATAGAGCACTGGGTCTGGAGTAAGTAAGACAAGTTCCAATAGACACTCACTAACTCTGTGACCTCTGTTTGCCTTCATCCAAACCATTCTAGCATCTTTGCCAAGAAAACATGGAGAGTATTGCTTCACAAGGTCACAAAGAGTTGGATAGGACTGAACAACAACACAGCTAGTAAGTGTTCTGAGGCAGGATTCCAATTCAGGTCTTCTTGACTCTGAGAACAAGGCTTTACAAGGAGATGGTACCAAAACTGAACCTTGAAAAGATTTTAAGAGGAGATTCATAAAGCACATTGCTATTCTTAAAGCGTGACATCCCCTTATTTGCTTTTTTTTTTGGAGAAGGGAAGGCAGGGTAATTGGGGTTAAGTGACTTGCCCAAGGTCACATAGCTAGTTTTTTGTGTTGTGTCTGATTTGAACTCAGGTCCTCCTGACTCCAGAGTTGGTGCATGACCTAGCTGCCCCTCATCCCCTTATTTGAGAAGCTCCAGTGGTTCATTATTGCCTCTAGGAAAGAATACACTTTAAGCCCTTCACTGACTCTCTTTTCAGAAAGAAACTATTGGATGTATTTCTGAATACCTCTCCTTTGCCCTGGCTATCTCCCATGCCTGGAATGTCCTTCCTCACTTCCACCTCTTGGAATCCCTAGCTTTCTCCAAGGCTCAAATGTTACATGAGGAATTTTCTTTAATTCATCTCAACATGTTATATTCTTCTACCAGAATATAAGGTTCTTGGGGGCAGAGACTATTTTTTTTGTATCCCTGGTACTTAGTACAGTGACTTTCATATAGTATACACTTAATAAATGCTTGTTCAATTGAGGAGATGAGGAGGGAGTGGTTTCCAGGCATGTTAGACAACTTGTGCAAATATGTAGAGTCAGGACATAAAAGATTGAATTCTGGGAATATGTATTGGTATAGCTGGACTAGAATATATAGAGCATGAAGGGAAGTAATGTGGAAATAAGGCTGGAAATGTAGATTGGAGCCAGATTATGGAGGACCTTGAAAGTCAGTCTAAGGTATTCATATTTTATCCTAGAGGCAATCGAGATCCACAGGGAAGTGTCATATTCAAACTTGTACCTTGGGGTAAGCTCTATAAATGATGGACTGGAAGCAGGAAGATCAGTTAGGATGTTATTACAATATTGTGGGTAAGAAGTGATGCAAACATAAGCTAAGGTGGTGGGTTAAGTGAGTAGAGTGAAGGGAATGAACGTGAGGGATGTGGAAATAGAACTGACAAGACTTACTCAATGTTTAGATGGAACAGGTGAAGGATAGGGAAGAGCTAAAGATGACAAGCTGTGACTGAGCCTAGGGTGGAAAAAACACTCTGTGGGACAAGCACATAACTGAGTTCCAGCCAAGTCCTCGGCCTAGCATCCTTGTTTTACCACACACCCCCTGAAAGGGCAGGTTCCTCGATTTTAACAGTCCAAACCTGAGTGGAGCAAAGCTGTGGCTCTGACAATTGCATCCTACCGTGTTTCCCCGATAATAAGATGTTGCGGGCGTTTGCCCTTACAACAGATCTAGACAACTAGCCCTACGGCCCTCTTACTTACCCATCCCGGGTCTTCGGTCGTCACCGGCCCCTCACGGGGAAAAACACCAGACAGAAGGCGGAGGAGTGAAGTGGGGTGGTTTATTCTTCAGCAGTTACATGGCGGAGAGAGAGAGTGAGCCCTCTCACACGAGAAAATATATAGCGAATCTGAGCCAATCACATCGCAGTCTTACATTTATGGCCTTATATGGTGATCACCCCATGGCCTTATATGGAGATCACCCCATCAAGCTTATACATATTCATTCAAAGCAACCATGGCACCGCCCATAAACCCCTCCCCCTCCCCCATCAATAAGACACTGTCTTATTATTTTTTTGGACAGAAAAACACCAGAGGGCTTATTTTCAGGGGAGGGCTTATTTTAATGAACATTGACAGCAATATTAATAAACAGGTAAATGTGAACAAAAAAATGTACCTTTATTCAATAATGAATTCAATAAAGAACAGGATGACGCGCTCACTGCTGCAGCTCTGATTGGATGCAGCAGTGAGTGCGTCATCCTGTTCTTTATTGAATTCATTATTGAATAAAGGTATGTTCATTAAAATAAGCATAGTGCCTGCTACAGAGTAAGCACCATATAAATGTTCGCTATTATAATCATTAGTAGCGGTACTATTATCAGTAGGGACATTTCTGTGACTGGGGGAATTGTACAGAACTAGGACTACCAGGAAACTGTTAACTTCTCTGTACCTCCATGTATCCTTTCTAAAATCAAACAAACAATTGCTGCTAGGACAAGGAGCTGGGGTACAGTACCCTCTCATCTTCCTAAAGGACTCCTCTTCTCTGGACCTGTGCACACAGTCAGACCATGTTCAGTCCTGGAAGACCATGGCCTCTAATGATATGAGAGCAATACTTCCTTTTATTACTCTCTCTGGTTTGTTAAGCCTCCACTCTGATGCTACAGGACCAAATTATTTAAAGTTTAGGTTTTGGCTCATGTCTAGATCTCCCTAGGGGGTTAGAGTGAGGAATTTTTTTTTAAAGTATCCATTGCACAATTGTAATGGGAATGTAAATTTTTAAGATCTTCCCTGCCCCTAGGCTAAAGTGCACCTGGAGCCTGGGGTGGGAGGCTTGTTTTTCAGTAGATACTTCTTGATTGGCCAGTGAGTCAATAAGGTTGTTACATTCTCTGAGCCAGGAGAAGGCTATATAAGTCCTGATGTGTAGCTTTGTTTTGGGGCTCACTTTGAGAAGTGTTCTGTGATTTGATCAGATCAAACTCTGGGAAGCCATTGTTGAGAGACCCTGGCTTTGAAAACCCAGATGTTGATTTGGTATGGATGTAATGGTTGGACAGTTTGGAAACTGTCTACTTGATCTGTTTCTCTGTCTTAATAATTCTGTCTGTATATTCTGAAGTTCGGGGTGCTGACCTTTTTCCCCTGAACTAGGTAAATGATACATATGTTTGACTGATTAAAGTAATCTTGTTAACCCATTTTGAGTTGCTTTCCTTTATCAAAGCAGATCCAAGAACCTGTGCTGGCAGCCACCCTGGGGACCCTGGGGTGCTTGCTGCTACAACAATATAAATGAGTTATGGGGTAAATATTTCTTTATAAATTAAATTTTATTTTTTCAATTATCAAGAGTTTATTCTTTTCTTCTCATCTCTCCTCCCCCGATTAAACAAACCAAAAACTCCCTACATAGTCAAGCAAAAGAAATGCCCATGTTAGCTATATTAAAAGAAGTGTCTCTCATTCTGCATTAGTCTATCACCTCTCAAAAGATTTGTAGCATTCTTCAGCATTGGTCCTCTGGAATCATACAATGTCATTGTATTGACCGGAATGCTTTAATCTCTCAAAATAGTTCTATTTTGCAATATTGATATATTAATGTTGCAATATTGATGTTATAGCATAAATTGTTCCCCTTTCTACACATTTTACTTTGGATCAGTTTATACAAGTCTTCCCATGTTTCTCTGAAATAATTTTTCTTCATTTTTATAATACAGTAGAATTCTATTATAGACATATACCATAATTAATTTATCCATTCCCCAACTGCTGGGCACCTCCTTAATTTTCAACACTTTCTTGCTACAAAAAGAGTTGCTATAAATATTTTTGTACATATAGGTCTTTTTCCTCTTTCTTTGATCTCTGAGGTATAAGCCTAGTAGTGGTATCATTTGGTCAATGGGTAAAGGGAGTGAAGAGAATAAACATATGTCAAGTGCCTACTATGTACCAGGCACTGTGCTAAGGGCTTTTTTTTTTTTTTACAAATATTATTTCAGTTGATCCTTTGTCAACTTTGCTAATCTGATAGGCATGAAAGTTGAACCTCAAAATTGCTTTAATTTGCACTTTACTCATTATTATTGATTTGGGGAATTTTTTCATCTGGCTATAGATAGCATGAATTTCTTCCTTTGAGAACTGCCTGTCCATATCCTTTGACCATCTATCAGTTAGGAAATGGCTCTTATTCTTACAAATATGAATCAATTCTATATACATCTTGGAAATTAGACCTTTATCATAAAAATTTGCTGTAAAGAATTTCCCCCCAGTTAACCATTTCTATATTTATGCAAGACCTTTTTAATTTATGTAATCAAAATTATCCATTTTATTTACTGTGGTCTTCTCTATCCCTTGCTTGGTCATTAAGTCTTCCCCTATATATAAATCTGAATGATAATTTCTTCCTTGCTCATCTAAATTGTTTTGATGTGACTTTTTGTATTTATCAGTTTGTCATTTATCTTGGTATAGGATGTGAGGTGTTGGTCTAAATCTAGTTTCTTCCAGATTGGTGTCCAGTTTTCCCAGATTTTTTTTTTCAAATAGCAATCCTGTAACTCAGTGGTTGTGGCCTTTAGATTTATCTCAAACTAGGAGCCTAGATTTGTTTGCTTCAGTGTGTTGTGTACCTAATCTGTCCCCCTGATCAGCCACACTATTTCTAATTTTTTCCCCCCAAGTCAATAAGAGTCAAGTGACTTGCCCAAGGTCACACAGCTAATACATGTCAAGTATCTGAGGGCAGGTTTGAACTCATGATTATCTTGATGATTACTGCTTTGTGGTATAGTTTGAGATCTAATACTGCTAGGCTCCCTTTCCTTCCCATTTTTTTTTTTTATTATTTCTCTTGAGAATCTTGACTTTTGGTTCCTCCAAATGAATTTGTTTTCATTTTTTCTAGCTTAAAGCAATCCCTTGGTAGTTTGGCATGACACTGAATAGATAGACTAATTTATATAATACTGTTATTTTTATTGTATTGACTTGGCCTACCCAAAAGCAATTAATATTTTGTCCAATTATTTATGTTTGTCTTTATATAAACAATATTTTGTAATTGTATGATATAGTTCCTGTATACATTTTGGTAGGTAAATTCTGAAGCATTTTATGTATTCTGTAGTTATTTTCAATGGAATTTCTCTATTTCTCCCTGCTGGCTTTTACTGATAATATGTAGAAATAGTGATGACTTATGTGAATTTAATTTATATCCTGAAACTTTGCTGTAGTTATTGTTTCAGTTAAATTTTAGTTGACTCTCTAGGGTATTCTAGGCATGCTATCATATCATTTACAAAAAGTGATCATTTTGTTTCTTCTTGCCTAGTTTATTCCCTTTTTAAATTTTATTGATCTAGTTAGTATTTCTAGTAGTCTATCAAATAGTAATGATGACAGTGGATATCCTTGCTTCACCCTTGATCTTATTGGAAAGGACTATAGTTGATTACAATTACATTCAATGCTAGAACTTAGTTTTAGATATAGACTATTTACCATGTTAAGGAAAGGTCCATTTATTTCTATTTTCTAATGTTTTTAAATGGAAATGAGTTTTGTATTTCATCAAAAGCTTTTTTTTGCATCTATTGATACAATATTATTTTTGTTGTTTTTATTATCAATATAGTCGATTATATTTAAGTTTTCGTAATCTTAAACAAGCCTGTATTCTTGGTATGAATCCAACCTGATAATAGTGTATAATCTTTGTGACATATTGTTATAACCTTTTTGCTAATATTTCATTTAAAATTTTTGCATCAGTATTTATTAGGGATATTGTTCTATAGTTTTCTTTCTCATTTTTTACTCTCCCTGGTTTATGTATCAAGACCATAGTTGTTATCATGTAAAGAATATAGTAGGGGCGGCCAGGTAGCACAGTGAGTAAGAGCACCGGCTCCAGTGTTGAGAAGACCTGGAGATCGAATCCCGGGCTCAGACACTTAGCACCCACCCAGAAACACCTGGCCGTGTAACCTTGAGCAAGTTACTTAACCCCAATTGCTTAGGGGTGGCCAGGTGGCTCAGCGAGTAAGAGCACCGGCTCCAGTGTTGGGATGACCTGGATCAAATCCGGGCTCAGATACTCAGCACCACACCCAGAAATAACTGGCCGTGTAACCTTGAGCAAGTTACTTAACCCCTATTGCTTAAAAAAAATATATAGTAGTATTTCTTCTTTTGCCATTTTTATAAATAGCTTTTTTAATATTGGAATTAATTGTTCTTTGAATGTTTGATAGAATTTACTTGTCAGTCAGTTAGATCCTGGGTTCTTTTTTTCACCTCTGAGAGTTGATTTATGTCTTGTTCAATTCTTGCTTTTTTCTTTGGAGGGCAGTTGGGGTTAAGTGACTTGCCCAAGGTCACGTGACTAGTTTTTGTGTTAAGTGTCTGAGTCCAGATTTGAACTTAGGTCCTCCTGACTACAGGGCCAGTGCTCTATTCACTGTACCACCTAGCCACCCCTGTTCAATTATTTTTAATACTGGGTTTAGGTTGTTTAAATTTTCTTTTTCTTATTCTTTTAAGCCAAATATTTGATATTTTTGTAAATATTCATTACAAATGAATTCCATTTAAGTTGTCAGATTCATTGGCATGTGGTTGAGTAAAATAACTTCTGATAATATCCTTATTTATTCTTCATTTGTTGGTCTTTATTAAAATTATACTAGTAATTTGTTTTTCATCTTTCTTTTTTGATCAAAGTGGCTAATAGTTTGTCATTATTGTTTTTTTTAAGCTGACTCCTAGTTTTACTTATTAATTCCATTTTTTTTAAAAATCCATTAATCTATTTAATTTTTGGTATTTCTAATTTTGATATTTAATTGAGATTTTTAATTTGTTGGGTTTTTTTAGTTGCATGCCCAATTCATTTATTATGCCCTTTTTCTCCTTTGATAGACAAAGGTGTTTAGACATAATTTTTCCCTTAAGGACTACTTTGACTGCATCTTTAAAATTTTGGCATGTTTTTGTTATTATCGCTAGTAAAATTATCATGCTTTGTTCTTTAACCCCCTAGAGAAATCACGTACTGCCAGTTGGTTTTTAATCCTTTCTTCAATATCTCTTTATTTAATATAGTTTCTATTTAATTGTGGTGAGTAAAGGACATGTTTAATATGCTTATATTTCTGAGGTTTGTATACCCTAATTCATGGTCAATTGTTTTTAATTTGTTTATTTTTAGTTTTCAACACTCACTTCCATAAGTTTTAAATTTTCTCTCCTTCTCACCTCTCCCTGCCTCCCCAAGATGGCATGCAATCTCATAGAGGCTCTACATATACATTCCTATTAAACATATTTTCACATTAGTCATGTTCTATAGAAGAATTAGAATGAATAGGAGGAACCATGAAAAAGAAAACAAAACAAAACAAAAAGAAAATAGGCTGCTTCGCTCTGCATTCAGACTCCAAAGTTCTTTCTCTGGATGTGGATGGCATTTTCCATTATGAGTCCTTTGGAATTGTTTTAGGTCCTTGAATTGCTGAGAAGGGCTAAGTCTATCAAAGTCAATCATCTCACATTGTGGCTGTTACTGTGTACAATGATTTCCTGGTTCTGTTCACTTTACTCAGCATCAGTTCATATAAGTCTTTCCAGGCTTCTCTGAAGTCTGCCTGCTCATCATTTCTCATGGAACAATAGTATTCCACTACATTCATATACTTCCCCAATTGATGGGCATCCCCTCAATTTCCAGTTCTTGGCCATCACAGAAAGAGCTGCTATAAATATTTTTTGTACATGTGGGTCCTTTTCATGGGCAATTTTTGTAAAGATGCCATGCACAACTGAGAATATGTGGACTCCTTTCCATTATTATTAAATTATTATCAAAGATCTATCATATCTAACTTTTCTACAATTCTTTTCAGGGCCTGTAGCAGCAAGCACCCCAAGCATCCTCAGGGTTGCTGCCACCACAGGTTCTTGGATCTGCTTTGATAAAGGAAAGCAACTCAAAATGGGTTAACAAGCTTACTTTAATCAGTCAGACATATATCGTTTACCTTGTTCAGGGGAAAAAGGTCAGCACCCCGAACTTCAAAGTATACAGGCAGAATTATCAAGACAGAAACAGATCAAGTAGACAGCTTTCCAAACTGTCCAGCCATTACATCTATACCCAATCAACATCTGGGTTTTTTCAAAGCCGAGGGGGGGGCCCTCTGGACAACGGCTTCCCAGAATCCAGATCAAATCACAGAACACTTCTCAAAGTGAGCCCCCAAAACAAAGCTACACATTAGGACTTATATAGCCTTCTCCTGGCTCAGAGAATGTAACAATCTTTTGGACCCACTGGCCAATCAAAAAGTATCTACTGAAAAACAAGCCTCCCACCCCAGGCTCCAGGTGCACTTTAGCCTAGGGGCAGGGAAGATCTTTAAAATTTACATTCCCATTACTGGGCCTCAATTTGTTTTTTGTTTGTTTTGTTGTCAGATTTGTATAGCTCTGAAAGGAGTACATTCAGGTTCCTTGCTATCATAGTTTTACTATTTCTTCTTGTTACTCCTTCAAGTTTTTCTTTTTGAGGCAATTGGGATTAAGTGACTTGCCCAGGGTCAAACAGCTAGTAAGTGTCTGAGTCTGGATTTGAACTCTTGACTCCAGGGCCAGCGCTCTATCCACTGAACCACCTAGCTGCCCAATTTTTTTCTTTAAGTAGTTACATGTTATGCCATTTGGTGTATATAGGTTAAGTATTTAAATTAATATCTTCTCATGAAACTGTAGTTTCCCTGTTAAGTTTAAGTATATTTTTGCTGTTTCCCAAAGCTTCCACTTTTCTATAGGCTTCTGCTTGCCCATCCAAATTATGTGAAATAAGTTCCCTTACTCTTCTCCCCTTCTGAATCTCCCCTTCTGAATCTCGTGTGCCTAATCTCATTGATCCACTCCTCTATTCCTCAGCCAGTACCAAGTAGTTTTGATGACTGCTGCTTTATAATACAGATTGAAATCTGGTATAGCTAGTCCACCTTCCCTAGCATTTCTTTTCATTAATTCCCTTGATATTCTGGACCATTTATTCTTCCAAATGAATTTTGTTACTATTTTTTTCTAGCTCTATAAAGTAGTTTTTTGGTAAATTAATTGGTATGGCACTAAATATATAATTTAATTTAGGTAAAATTGTCATTTTTATTATATTAGCTCGACCCAGCCACGAGCAATTGATATTTTTCCAATTAGTTAGATCTGACTTTATTTGTGTGAAAAGTTTTGTAGTTATGATCATACAGGTCCTGGGGCTGTTTTGGCAGGTAGATTCCCAAATATTTTATAATGTCTACAGTAACTTTAAATGGGATTTCTCTTTCTATCTCTTGCTGTTGAATTTCATTGGAAATATATAGGAATGCTGAGGATTTATGTGGGTTTATTTTATATCCTGCAACTTTGCCAAATTTATTTATTGTCTCAAGTAGTTTTTTACTTGATTCTCTAGGATTCTCTAAGTATATCATCATATCATCTGCCAAGAGTGATAGCTTGGTCTCTTCTTTGCCTAATTTGATTCCTTTGATTTCTTTTTCTTCTCTAATTGCTACTGCTAACATTTCTAGTACCAGATTGAATAAGAGTGGTGAGTGGACACCCTTGTTTCACCCCTGATCTTATGGGAAATGCTTCTAGCTTCTCCCCCATTGCATCATGATTTCTTAAAAACTGATATTGAGGTTCTTTTTTTTAGTCCCAGCTTTCAGGTAATCCAATGATTTTTTAAATTATCTCTCTTTGATGTGTTTTCTAGGTCAGTTGTTTTTAATATGAGATACTTTCATTTTCTTCTACTTTCCCTAACCTTTTGCTTTTGTTTTAATATATAATATAATAATATGTTGTTGTCTCATTAACTTTTGCTTGGTCCACTTTAATTTTTAGGGAATCTTTGATGTAAGGTTTTACACATCATATTAAACTGTTAATTCACTTTGCATGTCTCTCTAGTGCTCCTGTTTCTTTTCTAATTCTTTCCCCCTCTCCCACTCATTTCATTAATAAGGTAATTTTAAAACTTTTAAAAATTATTATTTCATTTCTTCTAGGAATTCTGACTGATCTTGTGGTCAAGTTATAGTTTGTTTTTGTTTTTTTGAGACTTTGCCTGTAGACATTTTGGAATCATTCTCTTCTAAGTTTGGGTTTAGGACATTGTTTATTCATTCTTCCAACTTTATTTTATGGATTGGGACTTTGTATTAGGGCTGTTGTTGTTTCAGTCATTTCAGTTGTATCTGACTCTTCATGATCCCATTTGGGGTTTTCTTGGCAAAAATACTGGAGTGGTTTGCCATTTCCTTCTCCAGCTCATTTTACAGATAAGGAAACTGAGGCAAACAGGATTAATTGACTTTCCTAGGGTCACACAGCTAGTAAGTATATTGGGGCTAGGCTTTGTGAATTTCTGGCAGGGCTATTATGGCCTTCTGTGGCCCTGTCCTGGCTTATCTGTTGTCTGACTGAGCCAATGCTGAGGCTGAGATTCTAATTCCCCTGTTCTGCTACTAGGTTCTAGCTCCCCCGATCCTCAAAGGAGTCCACATATCCTCTTTCTCAGTTCATGCTCAAGTCACTTACCTCAGTGTCATATTTGAGACTTTGTGTGGAAAAAAATGACCTACTCTTGTTTCTTCTTTGATTTTTGATCCTTTAATGGCACTTGTCTAAGATCTTTGTATAGTTGTCAGGAGAGCCGGACTGCATTGCTTTTTCCTATTTTGACTAATCTCCTTTAAGAGATGGCTCTTAATAAATTTTGACTAATCTCCCCTTAAGCATGGCTCTTAATAAATTTGCAATAGTGATCTCCAAAACCTAGAAAAGTCTTTTGATCTCAAAGATTCTGTGGTTGTGACTGTTGAATGTAGTAACTACCTTAACCTCACTGACCTCATAATTGGACCACATCTTGTAATACTGCTGGAAACTTACTGTACCTGGAACCTGTTCTTCTAATTAAACATCAATCACTCCCCAGCTTTTGGCTATTCTGCAAAACAACTTAACTCCACCCTATGGCTGCCCCTTCTGAGCACTCCTTACTGAAGTGTATATAAACCCTGCCCTTTTTGGGCACTCTTACACTCCAGGTCTCAGTGGTTTCCTGAATTGCAATTTTCTTGACTTGATTAAAGACCCTTGTTGCTTCTTTGGTAATTCTGTTCATTTCAGGCTGATGTAACCAAGTCAAAGGTGTTTCTGTCTTCTCTGAGTCAGTACTCACACCTTGAGATGCTATGTGACCCATTTACTTAAAGATTCTGCAAAATTGGCACTTGAAAGTTTCAAGCCATTTTCTTCTAACCAGAACAGCTCTTTTTATCAGTCTCTCCTCATATTCTTTCAGTTTCTTACCAAAGACAATGACGTCATCAAAATAGACCAAAATTTCCAGGTGGTTCATGTCTCAACTTCTTTCTTCATGTCTCTGGATAATGGCAGGTGCCCCTGAGAGGCTTTGGGGATTGGGTTTAAACTGGTAAAAATCCATCTGGGCAAATGAGAATAGACATCTTGTCTTCCCTTGCCATAGGAATCTAGTGGGAACTTCTGTATATGTCTAACAACGAAAACCATTGGCTGCTGTATGTAAGATGGATTTTGGTATAAGGTGGATTTTGTTATTCTTTTTAAGATGCTAGTTCCCAGGATTCATGGCCATAACAATCTCTAGTTCCCAGGATTTCACATTGTAAATAATCTCCACCATGCTTGTGCAGTGTCATATAATAGATATGTCACATAATATGTGTCATATAATATACATAATATAAACATTTGTGTTAAAGGTTGTAAGTACCCACTATGACTGCACAGTGAGATATAACAATGAGTTAATGTAAATTTGTGAAGCTATTAATGGCAAATTGCCTTCTTTGTCTGTTATCCTATAAATCAAGTAGGCACTGGTCAGTAAGTGGAGAATAGGAAAGCACAAGGGGAATGTGCATGTGTACTTGTCTCAACCGGCCCCCATTGAAGCTTGAGGGGATTTGTTAATATGTGTTAGTCTCGACTGGCCCCCATCAAGACTTAGGGGACCTGTAGGACTTGTAGCTCTTACTATATTCTCACTAAAGAGTAATTAGGGAATGCTGTAGGAGTTGGTACTACTATTATCAGCAATCTTCTTGAGAAGACTAAAATAAAGAAAGCTTATTTAACCCCTATTATGTCTCTGATCCTGTCTTCCTGTTTGCCCGGATTGAGTGAAGGAACCCCTGCTAGAAAAGCTCCCATGTTATCTGCCTCCTGCCTAACAGCTGCCTAACAGACAACCACAACACCTGGAACTCTCAGCATGGTGTGCTGATCCACAATTGTTCTTTCATCCAAAGTCCAGTGGTATATGCATATAAGCATTTTCTTCCATGCCCTGCCATAGGTAATACCTATGAGCTACTGAATTCCATGGTGATGTTGTTTGTCAGCAGGTCTCTGAGCTGGTCTTTGAGGTCATCCATCATAGATAAGGGAATTTTCCTAGATTACCTTCAGAATGGCATAGTGTAGATGATTTGCCTGTGGGTCCCTTCTCAGCCACATTCCATATCTCATGAAGTAAGAACACTCATATCCTCTTGCTGAGCATCTGTCTCAACCTTTCCTTCCATTCTTCTAGTACTAGGGAATCACTAAAGTCAAATTTTGGTAGCTCCACTTTTGAGATTGTAGAGCCTAGTGCTCCTATGACATTTATTGTCATCTCTTATTTCTCTTCTCCTATAAACCTCTGTACAGGTTGCATGGATGCTTATTGTGTTAAGCATCCCATTAATATATTGAACAGACTGGAATTGGTTCCATTTTGTGCTGACACCCTTTTTAACATTTTTTTATTTTTATTTTAAACTTTTTCTATTTTTCCCAATTCAATATAAAAACAATTTTTAGCTTTCATTTTTTACATTTTCTGAGTTCCAAATTCCCTCCTACCCTTCCTTACCTCCCCCCTCATGGAGAAAGCAAGAAATTTGGTAAAGGTTATACATGTGCAATCATGCAAAACATTTTTCCATATTAGTCATGTTGTAAAAGAAAATATAGACAACAAACCCAAGAAAAATAAAGTAAAAAGAAAGAAACAGAATACTTTGATCTGCATTCAGATTCCATCAGTTCTTTCTCTGGAGATGGATAGCATTTTTTTATCATAGGTCCTTCAGAATTGATGCTGACACTCTATTGCTATATTGTAGACATGGCTGTACCAGCAACTTCCTTGGGAAATTTCAAGCTCACTTACCTTTATGCATCTTATATATGGGATCCTTAGACATGAGTAACTTTTGTCTCTTAGTCCTCTAAATATAAGTCCTTGAAAAGCCCAAAAAGATATTTTTTTCTCAAATGTCTTTCATAGGATGACTAGAACATGATGGTCATTTGCATTCAACTTTTCAGGAAAGTAGTGCATTCCACAATCTCAGTCTTCAGGGTTACTTCTGTGTGGAGTCCTATGCATCCAGGTAGAATAGTCCCATGAGGAGTAAATCATAAGGTCATGCTCACTGCTTTCAAGGTCTGGGGTTACCTCATTCCTTCAGTCTCCTTCTCCCAATGCTGATTCTGTAGCTCTCGTTCTGAACTAGCAAAGCTACCTTCTGACTTTGAATGTATCTAAGCCTGCATGGTAGTTCTGCCTGTGATTTTTTCCTGATGGCAGTATTCATGTATTGGTCTGGCATGGTCTGCATTCTCTTGTCCTTTTATCTTTCCAAGAAAAAATGCCTTTTTTGCCCACAGGTATATCTCTCACTAGATTTTTTTGTTCTTTGGTGTGACTCCTTTGCCCAGTTTCTGTGGTTCATATAAGAGAAGATAATTGGTGATAATTGGGGTTGACTTTTTTCAAGCTAGGCTATCTTTGGGCCCTCTCCCAATTACTTGAAAGCTTTCACGTGATTTCTCAATTCAGCAGAAGTCAATGGCTGTTTCTTTGATATAGCAAAGGAATTCCCTTAAATATAATTCCCTTAAATCAGGCTATCCTTGCAGCTCTTTGTCTACTTGAGTCACATCTACTCTCTCATGGGATACCATTCCTCTTCCTACCAGTCTTGATAGGTGGCTGTCCACCTATAGCAAGATTTTGGATGACAATTTCCTTTTGCACTGCATAGTATTAACCTCACTCAGGAAACGCCATATTGGCCATCTGGCCAAGCCATAGAACCACACAAACTTTTGTAAGTGTCTTTGATATGTGATTCTAGGGTTTCTTTTCCCAAGAGCCTGCAAGTATTCAAATGTGAGTCCTTAGCTCACTTAGATGACTCCTAGCCTTGTAGGAGCTCTGTTTTATGCTTAGTGCAGACCTCTCTAAGTCTTCCCCATGAAGACAGAGGTCCCTTACAAGACTATCTTTACCTTGGGCCTATTATATCTGTCTGCAGTGAGGTATCTGATCTCAGTCCAACCCAAAAATGAGACTTCTCTGTGTGACCTAGTGGATCTATTTCTGTATGACTCAGGGGAACTAGCCTTCACTGTGTACACAGACAAGCTATTTATTTTGGTCATAAGGGACCCAGCTTTAGCCCTATCTAGAAGTAAACAGTCCCTTTCTGACACAAAAGACCTAGCTCTGACCTTTTCACAGGTAAGCTGCCCCTTTTGCTTCCAAGATCCCCTTCAGCTTCTTTGTTGTCAGCTATAAAAGGGAAGTTTATTTTCTCAACTCTTCTCTAGGGCCAAGTTTGGTCATTATAATTACATATCATTCAATTTCTTCTTACTGTTCTTTCTGTTTATATTTTTATCCCTGGTTATGCCTCTCTGCTGCCTCCCCCCCAACATACATCCATGGATCCCAGAGACACTATCATAGATAGAAAGGAGAACTGCAAGGCAGAGAAATACAGTGGGCTAGAATGTGCCCAAGCATGTGGGAGAGCCCTAGGTTCCTGATTTCACTGGCCTTGAAAGGAACTTCCATCCAAGCTTTTGGGGGCTGCACTGCTGAAGAGGTAATGAGATAGGGAAAAAAGGAAAGGGAGACTACTAGTGACTTCAACTGCCACAATTCTTCAGTTGAACCTGGCAGAGAACTTTTGATGGGTTATGTCTATTGCAACTAAAAGTAGGAGAAAGCCAGGTGGCAAAGTGAGATCTCTTTGTGGAATAGATGTGGAGGTGAGGAGGTGAGAGGAAGATGAGAGAAACAGATTGGAGCCAACCAGAAAGGCAAGAGTGGATTGGGATGAACTGGAAGTTTCATTTGATGAGAGTGAATGAAATCTTGTCTGTGGATTCTTTCTCCTCCATTTCCCCAGATTGCATGACTGTGGAAAGCCCTATTCCCTTTACTTGCCTAATTTCTTTCCTTCCCTTTAACTTTTTTTTTCTTTTTGGAAAGGGGAGGGCAGGGCAGTTGGGGTTAAGTGACTTGCCCAAGGTCATACAGCTAGTTTTTATGTTGTGTCTGAGCTTGAATTTGAACTAAGGTCCTCCTGACTCCAGGGCCAGTGCTCTATTCACTGTGCCACCTAGCCACTCCCTTTTTCCCTTCTAATAGGAACAGAGGAGGGGTGGGAGTACAAAAGATAGAGATAGCAACCAAGTCATAATGCAATAGGAACCTGCTGTTTGTTATTATTATTATTTCCTTTTTGGAGGGCAATTGGGATTAAGTGACTTGCCCAAGGTCACATGGCTAGTTTTTGTGTTAAGTGTCTGAGGTCGGATTTGAACTCAGGTCCTCCTGACTCCAGGGCCAGTGCTCTATTCATTGCGCCTAGCTGCCCCTTCTTTGTTATTTTAATGTATATTTGCTTTTGCATGTAGGTTGTACAGTAGATAGAGCACTGGACATGGGGTCAGGAAGAACTGAGTTCAAATTCAGTCTTAGACACTTACTAGTTGTCTGATCCTGAACCAGTCACTTAGCCTCTATTTGCCTTGATTTCCTCATCTGTAAAATGTGAATAATAATAATAACACCTAACTCCCAGGGTTATTGTGAGGATCAAATGAGATAAAACTCCTAGCAGAGTGCCTGGCACATAGTAAGCACTATACAAATGTTAGCTACTATTGTTATTATAATTATCATCATTACTATCAATTATGCTGTGCTATTTGACACCAACACATTATACAGCCAATAATTGATATTACAATTTGGGAATTTAAGACTGAGGGAAGGGAAAATCAGTCCATGGGTGACAATGGGGGTTGATCCAATAAGAGAATTTTGCAATTTGGGGGAGTGTAATTTCTGAGTATCTTCCTGAGCATTTGAGAAAAAGTAAACAAGAAGATGAGCCCTTTGGGAGAGCATGGCTGAATACACCTTTTGACATTGCTTGTAGCCTAGCAACAGATGACATGCCCCATCCTTTTCTTCATATTGTCACTACAAGTATTTTTAACATCAGTTTTACAGATAAAATAGTGCTAGACTATGGAGGACCTAGAATATCAGGCAAAATATTATAAATTAAAGAAAGAGTGACCTAGTCTTCTATTTCTCTTTACTATGTGTCCTACCAATATTGTTTTTCTTCTCTGTGTATCATTTGTTTGTGTCTGCTTTCTGTGACTTCCCTTCCAGTGTTCATTGGGATCACTTCCCACTCTCATGCTTAATCGTGTTGCTGTCCCCTGGAATCTTGTGTCCTCTCTGAGAGAGCTGTTCCCTCCTCATGAGTTCTTTCTCTGAGACACTATATTCTCTAATTGATAATTTCCTGGGTGATTTATTTAGTTAATAAAAATACTAAGATACTTCATTGAATCTGTGATCTCATTTGTGTGGGTATTTTTCCATAGGTGTAGATTGACATCTATTCATGACTTCTCATCCTGTGCAACTCTTGTTCACGTTGTTCCAAAAATTCTCTGTAGTCTGTTGTAAGTCTTATTCTTTTTTTAAAATGAAATTTTACTGATCTTTCTTTATATCACCCCCATTTTTCAGTGTATTCCTCTCCCAATCTTCTCCCAGAGAGCCATCACATATAACCAAGAATTTTTAGAAGAAGAAAAAAATTCCTAAAACCAATCATTAGAGCACTGGCCCTGGAGTCAGGAGGACCTGAGTTCAAATCCGGCCTCAGACACAACACAAAAACTAGTGACAGACAAGTCACTTAACCCCAATTGCCTTCCAAAAGGCAAAAAAAAAAATTTAAAAAATAAAACCAATCATTATATCAAAAAAGTCTGATCTTATATGGAATGCTCATATCCACAGTCCAATAAGCAGAACCAAGAAAACAATATACACAGTGACCTACAACATAAAAAGAAAATGCACACACAAAAATAAATAGTGAATGTTGCAAAAATTTAAAATATTTTTATTCATGTCTTGTTTTTTACATAATCATAGTTATTACCAGCATCTTTCCTCTTCCCCCTCCCTGAGAGCTATCTCATATAACATAATACTTTTTAAAAGAAGAAAAAAAAGTGAGCATAACTAACAGATGCATTAAAAAGTCCAAAAACATGTGTAGTAACACCTGTGGACCTTCCATCTCTATGAAGGGGGAGGTTGGCAGTGTCTTCTAATCTCTTCATTCAGGTCTCACTTGACCATTATAATTTTGCTATTTATTTTTTATTTTTTGGAATGTGGTCTATTTTTTCCATTTGCTTTTGTTGTAGTTATTATGGTGTATATTTTCTTGGCTGTGTTTATTTCACTCCACATGAGTTCATGTAGAGCTTTCCTTGCTTCTCTATATTCACCACAAAAATAATTTATTATAGCACAGTAACATTACATTACATTCATCCCACAATTTGTTTAGCCATTCTTCAATTTATGGGGCATCTACTTTGTTTCCAATTCTTAGCTATCATTTTCAAAACATGCTACTATAAATATTTACATACATATATACATACGAATATACAGAAATGTATGTATGTATCTTGGATATTAAACCTTTATCAGGTTTATAACCACTTATTTACTGAGGAATGGCTTTATGGAATATGTTTATACATACATATATACATATGAATATACACAAATGTATGTATGTATGTATCTTGGATATTAAACCTTTATCAGAAAAATCTGAATCAAAGATTTTTTTTTACCACTTCAGCACTTCCCTTATCTGATGCATTTTTTCTGTTTTTTAATTTCATGTAATCAAAGTTACATTGCATTGGTCAAAGCAAGTAACTGCCAGACTGCTTTTCAATTTTCACATTAGTGTTTTTTTAATCAAATAGGGAGTTTCTTCTTAGGTAATTTATGTTTTTCTAATTTATCAAACACCAAGTAATTGAGTTCCAGCATTTTTGATTCTCTCTTGTCTAGTCTGTTCCATTGATCTGTTTTTTAACCAATACCAGAAAATTTTGATGACTGCTGCTTTTATAAGCAGTGTGAGGTCTGGAAGGGCTATTCCCCCCTCATCACTATTCATCATTTACCTTGATATTCTAGACCTTTTGTTTTTCAAATGACTTTTTATTATCATTTTATCAAGTTCTTTTAAAGTATTGTCTTGGTAATTTGATTGGTATATAATTAAAAGTATAAATTAACTTTGGTAGTATTATAATTTTTATCATATTGGCATGGTCCAGTCATGTGCAATATTACTCCAGCTATTTAAGTTGTTCTTTATTTTTTTTAAGGAGCACTTTGTAATGTTATCTATACAAGTATTTTGTGTGTTTTAGTAGGTCTATCCCCAGATAGTTTATCTATTTTGTAGTTATTTGGAATGGGATTTCCCTTTCTATTTTTGCTTCTTTGGTTTTATTATCATAACCTAGAAATGCTATCAATTTTTGAGGGTTTATTTTGTCACCCCAAAACTACTGAAGCTATTGTCTCAACTAGTATCTTTGCTTATTCCCTAGTATTTTCCAAATCATATCATCAGCAAATAGGGATAGTTTAAATATTGCAAATTATAAAGAAAAAGCATGACTTGAAAGAAGAGAGATGAGAAGACACTCCCACACCAACCCTTAACAAAGCTGGGAGATCTATAAATGTGGAACCAAAAGCAGAACCAAGAACACAAGACAGTTTTACTTCAAAACCTTTCCCTAAACCTTCTCCCCCTTCTCTCAAGTGCCATGGAGATACTAGATTCAGGCTGCACAAGTTTGTTCAGGCCTCAACAGCCAGTATGGTCACAGCCCTTTAGGAGCAAAAGGCTGCCAGGAATTGCAATCCAACAGTACCAGTGTTATGTGCAAAATTCTAAACTGGCAGTGCCAGAGAAGACAGCCTCTGCTAGTGCCAAGGAAAGCAGTCTCTAAACTGCCGGTGCTGGGCCAGAGAACTAAGGAACAGAGGGAGTGGGATAAATCAACATGACAGTATACCATGTCGGGAGGGGGGAGGCAGATAGCATTCTACCAAGCTTGAGGGAAAGAGCACAGATCCCAGTGGGAGCCAGATCTACCACCCAAAGTCAATTAGGACAAAAATATAGGATGGTGAACTGTGAAGTACCCAATGAGGAAAGACTAAGACACTTGAGATCCAGGACCTCCAAAAGAAACTAGGAGGGAGAGAGTCAGGAAGTGAATAATAAGAAAAATAAAGGAGTAAAAAGACTGAAAGTACCAAAGATCCTGGATCACAAACAGATAATAGGAAAAACAGTAACAAAAGAAGGAAATATGGCCTCTAGATCTAGTAAATTCATTCCATCGTTTATGAATAAATACTGCAAAACAAAGGAAAATGATCCAACACTTGAGACAGAATTTCTTGTAGAATTTGAGAATAAGAATCTACAATATGTTGTTCCTGGGCTTTTTAAAAGAGAAATGAGAATTATGAGAGCAGAGTTTATGTCCTGAACAACAAAAATAATGAATGGCATAGAAAAACTTGAATCTGAAATGGCAAGCTTCAACAAAGAAACAAAAGAGAGAACAATAGATTGGGCATGCAAAGTATGCAAAGGTGAAGGAAGATCTAGAAGAAAAGCAAAAACAAACAAACAACCCAGAAAATATTCTCAGTATACAAGCAAAACATGATCTCAAAGACAAAACGAATAGAGACAACCTAAGGATCTTCCAGAAGAACGCAATGAAACAAAAAACCTTAACACCATAATGAAGGAAATAATTTTTAAAAAATTAATAAATAATAAAATAATTTAAAAAATAATAAAAGGAAATAATAAAAGCCTAAGAACTTCTGAACATAGAAAATGACATCCCAATGAAAGAATTCACAGATCTCCTTTAGAAAAAACCCCAAGGCTACAAACACTAAGACACTCAGTGGTTAAATTTAACAATTCAATTCAGAACCAAGGTTTGTAAGACATCAGGAAAAAGACCATCAAATAAAAAGGAAAGGACATTTGAATAACACAATTCCTGCACCCACTAGAAAAAGGAGGAGATAATGGAATGATGTATTCCAAAGAGCAATGGAACTCAGGATGCAGCCCAGCATGACCTATCCTGTAAATCTGAGCTTAACCTTCAGGACAAAAGATGTACTTTCATTAATAAGAAAGAGTTTGAAATATTTTAGAAAGAAAACCAGAACTTGGGATTGTTTCTCAAACACCTCAAAAAACAGAAATGTAGGAAGAGTGAATAAGTACAGGAGGCAAGGACAGCAACAACAGAAAGACGAGTAAGAGACTTCTTTCTAAAGGTACACAAGTAGACAGGGGGTTAAGGTGGAAATATGGTAACAAGTGAAATGACAGTGTCATACAAGTAATGGTGAAAGGACACGCTGGAGGATTTAGTGGTTGAAAAATCTACTTGTCCTCAGAGGGGAGAGCTGGAATCCCAGGGAGCTCCTAGAGCAGTGGGAAACCATGGACACAGAAAAAAGTTCAATGAGAGGTTGGAGATCAGTGGTGGGGAAGGAGTCTCAAACCATGGCCTACTGTCCTCTTTGACACCTGCAATAACCAGCATTGTTCTGAGAGTGAGGCACAATGAAAAAGGAGAATCCATGGGGTAAATTCTATAAGGCAGTGGCAGAAAGGATCTAGAGGGGAAGGCCTAGAATGGTTATCTTGAAAGCTTTGATTGAAATTAAATACATGCAAAATATCTAAATTAGGTATGCAACAATGGGGTTTAGGACAGGAACAACTAAGGAAACCGGGAAGTCTCTTTAAACTGTTTCCTTTGCTTTCAGAAAAGCCTGGAAAGACTTACATGAACTGATGCAAAGTGCAGTGAGGAGAACCAGGAGAACATTGTACACAGTGACAGCAATGTTATAAGGATGATCTACTGTGAATATCTCAACTATTCTCAGCAATACAGTAATCCAAGAAAATTCTGAAGGACATATGATGAAAAGTGCTGTCCATCTCCAGAGAAAGAACTAGTGGAGCCTGAATGCAGAATTGAAGATAGTTTTTCTTTTCCTTTTTCTTTCACAGCATGATTTACAAGAAAATGTGTTTTACATGAATACATATGTATAAGCTATGTCAAACTGCTTGTCTTCTTAATGGGGGAGAGAGGAGGGAAGGGAGAGAATTTGAAACTCAAAATTAAAAAAAAGAATGTTAAAATTGTTTTTACATATAATTGGGAAAAAAATAAAATCTTAAAAAAATTGTTTCCTTAAAATATCTGTTTAATTGAATAAAAATCAGCAGATAGTTATGGGAGGAGGGGAATATGCTAATGACCTCTCGATGAAAAGGTAATAAGCTCAGAATATCGAATGAGGCATATTTATTAACTGTTCCTTTGTCTCTCCTGCTTTTTATCTGGTTACATATTTCTTCCCCCCCTTTTTTCCTCAACCAAGTAGATTCCCCTTTCCTCTCTTCCCCTTCAGCTACCTGTTCATTCATTTAAAAAAAATTTTTTTTGGTGTAGAGGCTTTCCAAAAAACATTTCTCTCACTCTCTTCATTATTCATGTAATCTTTCTGTTTACTTTAGGCCCTCATTTTCTCTGAACCATGACCCCTATCTCTCTTTTCTGCAATCAAAGATTTCAATATATCTCAAACCAAACTGAAAGCCAAAGAGCCACAATCTGAGTCAGGAGCCAGAACTGCTGAAGAATGGACTTAGTACTCTGAATTTTCTCTTTAACCAAATGGGGAAAAGTATTCCACTTTTTAAAAAACCTTTGAGGAAACAAAAAATTAAATGGAAGTTGTACAAGGTAGACGAGATTAATGAAGGTAAACAAAGTGAAGTTACTGAGGCTAAACAGCTAGGTGGGGTTTCTTGGAATATTCTGAGAAAAAGTTCCATATTAACTGATTATTGATTATAACAAGTCAAGTGTGTGCTCTCCATTATTCTGTCCTGGGGTTAGCAATATTTCTGCAAGGAAAGCACCTTCATAATCCTTCAGGTTATTAATATCTAGCCCATACATAGAACTTTGCAGCAATGTCAAACTCTCTAGAAACACAATAATGTAAAATGGGCCTAGAATCCTGATTCCATGCTTGGAACTTCCACCTAATGGTTCAGGTTTGGCCCTTTGGGATCAACCAGAACAAGTTATCCCTTATTCCATGTAACTCCCCTCCCCGACCAAATACTTGAAGATAACCATCACACACTCCATAAATTTTGCCTTTTCCAGATTAAATATTTGTTTCCTTCAACCAATCTACATGTGGCATTGTTGTACCCGAAACACAAGCAAGACCCAAATAATTTAGAAGGGGATCCTTTATTGGTGCCCTATCCCAAATCAAACAGCATCAAGCCGCCAGCAAAGCCTCAGCTTTTAAAGGCAAGCCACATGGCCAATGGTTAGGGATTATGTAAGCAGGAGCTTGCAGAGGCTAAAATCAGTGATTGTTCAGTATACATTTTGAAACTTCCTCACCTGCCAGTTTCCCTAGGTGGAGCTAAACCTGGCAGTTTGCTTACTTCCATGAAAGAGAGCTTATTGAGGGAGGGAAAAGGGATCAAGGGAACCAGAATGAGGCCATGTACAACAGTATGAACTTGAGGTGCCTCATTATCCTACTTGCCCTCCT
Organism: Petaurus breviceps papuanus; assembly: GCF_028583685.1. Taxonomy (NCBI): domain Eukaryota; kingdom Metazoa; phylum Chordata; class Mammalia; order Diprotodontia; family Petauridae; genus Petaurus; species Petaurus breviceps. The sequence continues at coordinate 11,921,717 of NW_027185896.1, read as the reverse complement.
CTGGAACCCTCCAGTTTATCAATCTTCCCCAAAATGTGAGAGGACAATGAAGAATAATGGTGGATCCTACTGGGGTCTGTAACCCTAAAGGGAGAGAAATATTAGCTGTGGGGAAACACAGTGATGACCATCACCAAATATTAAATAATGCTTGAATCCAAGAATTATGAAAACACAGGAGTGGGTGGATGGCAGACCCTATCTGGAGCAATTTAAAAGCAGTGACAGCAGCTGTTAGTACCAAAGGCTCCAACCCTTCAGATTCTGGAGCCATGAATCTCAATGGAGTTTGCTTCCCAAACTACTTGGACAACAGAAGAGGTTATGAATATATGTGAGATTTTTCCATTATTCATTTCAATCACAATGAAATGCTTTAATGATTCAATGCTTTTGCCAGAGTCCTATTGGCACTGTGGGCAACTAAATACCTACATCGGAGTGATTTCTGTGGTTCTCTGTCAAGTCCTCTCTCCAGCAGGAATCCCTCCTCCAATAATGAGCCTAAGTTTTGCACCTGACCTTAGGGTTCCTTTGTTTCCCCTATTGCCTTCCCACTTGTTCCACCAGGCCCCATCAGGGTCATGAAGGCCAATATCAGCCCTAGCAGGCCCAGGCATCCCCTGTCCCAAATATATGTAGACATACTAGTTCATGTTCCAGGGACTGGTAACCATTTCAAACTTGGGACAAATGGACAGATAGCTGCCCCATAAGTAGTTAGATCGACAGAATGGTAAATGTACCAGGGATGGAGACACACAAAGTTAATTGTCCCAAGAAAGGACAAATACAGGCTGGTATTTGTCCCAGACATAGAAGGCTAATTGTTTCAATGATCAAGTGTCTAGACCAACTCATGTCAGGAGGGGTTGCGTAGCCTAGAGAAAGGGAGTGCCTAATTCAGAGGACTCAGTATGGTATAGGGGAAAGGCTTGGGTTCAAAATGTGGTTCTGCTCCTTAAGGTCTATGTGACCTTAATTAATAGTAACTCCTGCTTCTATAACAATAGTAGTTATTTTTTTCTATAGAACTATAAAAAGTTTGAAAAGAGCTTTCCCCACAATAATCCCATGAAGTAGCAGTATAGGTATTATTTATTTCCTTGCAGATTAAGAAATTAAGGTTCTTATGCCCAAAGGGCTATAAAAATGTGCATATCCTTTGACCCAGCAATACCATTTCTAGGGATGAATCCCAAAGAGATCATAAAAAATACCCACGTGTACAAAAATATTTATAGCAGCTCTTTTTGTGGTGGCCAAGAACTGGAAATTGAGGGGATGCCCATCAATTAGGGAATGGCTAAACAAGTTGTGCTATATGAATGTAATGGAATACTACTGTGCTATAAGAAATGATGAACGGACTTCAGAAAAACCTGAAAAGACTTATATGAACTGATGCTGAGTGAAATGGAAGAACAATGTACACAGTAACAGCCACAGTGTGTGAGGACTGATTTTGACACACTTAGCCCTTCTCAGCAATGCAATGACCTAAAACAATTCCAAAGGACTCATGATGGAAAATGCCAGTCACATCCAGAGAAAGAATTATGGAATTGGAATGCAGAGTGAAGCAGACTATTTTCTTGTTTTGTTTTTTCTTTCTCATGGTTTTTCCCATTCATTGTAATTCTTACATGACCAATGTGAAAATGTGTTTAATAATAACGTATGTATAGAGCCTATATCAGATCACAAGCCTTCTTAGGGAGAGGGAGAAAACTTAAAACTTAAGGAAGTGAATACTGAAAACTAAAAATAAATAATTAACTGGGGGAAAAATAAAAATAAAAAAAGAAACTAAGGTTTTGAGATTGACTTGTCCAGGGTCAAGTGTTCCCAACTCAACACTATACTGCCTCTCTGGTCTTACAGATGGTTTTCCTATCTATAAAATGAAGGAATTTTAATAGATCAGTGGTCTCCAAATTGTGGGTATGTGTCATAAGATGATAAATTGAGGCATGGAAAATATTTTAAAATATTATTTTATATTTAATGTTAAATTAATTTTAAATTAATATTAGCATTTATAATTAAATTTTCAATAATATTAAAATATTTGAAACGATTTCTATTTTTAGATAAGAAATTAGTCTTTAGTAATGTATTATAGCTTAGTCATGATGACCTCACTTAGTCCATGTCAGTTCCCATGATTCACGTGGTGTATGTGAAGTATGATGAAAAAAAGAGTTGGAGTTCCAGCAGGGGGAGGTTGAGTGCAACGCTCATTCATTCATTCTCTTTCAATGTATTTGCAATGTTATAGTTTATATTTGACCAGTTTATTTAAGTGAATGTGTTAGCAGAGCCCATTATTTAGTTTTGACTAAATGAACCTTCACCAGACAAGTATCTTGAATTTCCTAAGAAACTGCAGATTGATGATAATAATAAATAAAATGAGTAAGGGCAGATCCGACACTTCTAGCATAAATTCTGTATCTGCCATATTATGAGGTTTAAAAAGTAACAATTTCATCAGATCTGACACCCCAAATCAAAATTACCAAGATTATTTGAAAAACGGATTTATATCTGTCATTAACAATGAACCACTCACTGCCCTAAGTATATATCATACCCTGAGATATTAGCTAATAATATGAAGCCATCATAATTAGCAAGATGTTTTAAAACTAAGCTTTTGTTGCTAATAATGTTAATAATGTTACCCACAAAACTCTCATGTCTGCACATTAAAAACCTTGAAGAATTTTATAAGCAATTTCAGAATCTTTTTTTTTTAGATGAAGAATTTGTGAGTTTTGAGTTCCTTTGTTAAAAATATAAAAATGCAATACCTTCTTCTGGCCAGTTTGAAAGAACAAATAATGGACATGGGGAAAATGGGGATTTACTAACCAAGTTTTATCAAAAACCTTTACATAATTGGACTGGACTGAAAAACAAGTATCCACAATTTAGCAGGCATAGCTGGCAATGTACTTCTTCCATTTGGATCTATGTATGTCTGCATTCCTTTTTCCAAATATGACAGCTATTAAAACCAAGAATCAAAAGGTCAAACTTGGAACTAGACCTTTAAATGACTATCACAGTGGTAAACCAAGATTTTCAAAAATGATTAAGTATAACGTTCTAGTGCTCTCACTTAAAACTATTAATATTTGGTGAAAGCAAGATTTTTTTAATTAATAATTTAAAATATCTTATTTGGTTTATATTTTTGCGCACATTTTATACAACTATTAGTACAGTAGTACATATTTATCACTTGTAAGTAAACATACATTTATTAATGGTGAATAGTCAAAAATATTTTACTGATGTGGATGTGTCATCAAAAAAGCTAGAATACCACTGGACTAGATGATCTCTCTGGTTCCTTTCAACTTTATATAAATCTTTTGAGTTAGACACCCTTAGGCCATAGGTCCAATTAACTTGAGCACTTGCTTTGGTTCAAGAATGGGGATGGGAGAAAAGAGAAATTCTCCCTAAGATTTCCAGTGGGTTAGTGGAACAAGGAAAATGAGCAATTTCTAAGTGGTTAGATTGTCCAAGGATAATTCTGCTTCCAAGTATAGAGTAATTTGGGTTTTGCAAAAAAAGCACCCCTGGGAATGGCTCCTAGGCTACCTATATGTCCCACTTTACATGTGCTGGGACCAGATTTCATTAATTCTCCTTGTTCCCTACCTCTCAGACCTCCTGCAAGATAGGAGCATGGTATAGGGGTAAGAGTGCTTGACTTGGAGACAGAAAATCTAAGGGATTAAGCCTTGGCTGTGTCACTTAATAAAAGTTACATGACCTTGAGCAACTTTGTCTATTCTGGGCTTTAATTTGTCTATAAAATCAAACTAGTGATACTTGCACTATTTGCCTCACAGGGTTAGGAGGAAAAGTGCTTATGAGTCCACAAGAAAGTATTAGAGAAATGTTCCCCTTTATCATTAGGTGGACCAAGTGACCCAGAGGAATAGTAAATGAAGTGACATACCTCTCCTAGCTTAACCCTCTGCACACCTAGGTCCCTTGGTATTCCTATCCCATTGGCATATATATGATCTGTTTCTGCAAGGGGTATACTGGGAGGCCCCCAAAAGGCAAATTACCTAAGAGTTAAAACATTCCCTCAGGTTACAACCACCACGGTATCTAAGACTAGGAATGTCAAACTCTGATAGAAACTGAGGCTATTAAAATACATGAGGATCCCTATGGGCCACAAAGTGACTTAAGTCTTAAATGTAATATTATGTTTTATGATATCTTGTTAAATATTTCCCAATTACATTTCTGTATTTGGTTTGAGCTGCACTTGGGAATGTTGTGGACCATGTGGGGCACCTGTTTTTGACAGCTTTGATCTAAGACTAATGGTTTCTCAGGCCCACCCCAACAGATTTTTGTGAGCTGGGAAAACCCAAGGGAGCAAGAAAGGGCAAAGAAAGGAAACCTGGGCACTTGGGAGCAAGAAAGGGCAAAGAAAGGAAACCTGGGCACTAACTATCATATGCCCCACCCTAGGTCTCTCAGGGCCCAAGCTAAGTTCCCTGTGGTGGGCACATAAGGATTTCGATTTTTTTTTTAATACTTTTTGCGGCTCGGAGTTCCCAGAGTAATCTCTGTTGATGAGAGATGTCTGCTCTTACCCTGATGCAGCTCAGAACCATAGTTCACAGTTTCTGGGGAGCTGCTAATAAAACAAACCCCACCAGGAATGACAGCCACATATTTATAATGAACAAAAATGTTTTATTGGAACATATACACACAGGGAAGAAAAGAGGTATCTGCATCATCAAATATGGAATGTTTAAGAAATAGGTAAAATAAATAAAGACTCCAAGGTTTGTGAGCTCCAGTGACCCCTCCCCTATACTCCCTGGGGCTCCTCCCCAACCCAGAGCAGCCAATACTCTGGAATACAAAGAGTTGCAACAGTGCTCTCTGCAAACAGGTATGCGTTCAAATGGTTTATTCCCCACTCTCATCACTTATTTCTGTAATAATATCTATTAAGCTTTGAAGTCCAAAAATGTAGCCTGTGTCCTGGCCTTCATGTACAATGCTGTCCTCTCCGTAGTGCCTGCAGGTAGTATGGGCAAAGTCTATCATGCGGATATCCACCGTGCTGATGGCTGGCTTGTAGGCGTAGGCTCCTGCCGATTCATCTGATGATTCCTCAGACAGATCCTCCAGGTCCTCGGGGTCTGAGTCCACAGCCACCTCTGGCAGCTCCTTGCCATCATAGATGATAAGCAGTGAGCTGGAGTAGAATCGGTAGGACTCCTGGGTTTCTAACACTGATTTCAGCTCTGTCAGTTTCTTTATGATAGGCTCAAAGAGTTCTCGGCGTAGGTACCTGCCATTATGAAAAAACTGGTAGAGAGCTTCCTTGAACCCCTGGACAGAGAGTTTTCTCCCGTGGTATTTGTTCATGAACATGAGCTGGCCACTCCCTGTCTGGTAGACCTGCAATGGAGAAAAAATGTCAAGGCCCCCCCAGATTAAAGAAAGGTCATGTGCAAAGAAGGGCAGGTTGTCCTGAGACTCATCACTCCTCCCTCACTTTAGAACCTAAATTACTTAAAGGTTTCTTTCTGCCCTTGGCATTTTCCATTGAAAGGGAGAGTCAGAACTTATATCAGAGCAACAGATTTAGGCAAAGACCTGCAAGCTTGTTCCACAAACTGACCAGATGACCAGAAAGAAAACCACTCCTCTCCGAGGCAGGCAGCAAAGGAGGCAGTGGGAATGGTGACAGTGGCTCTATCTATATGTAATCCAAAGGAAAGGCTCTACACAAAGGCAAAGGAATTACTGTAACCCGTTCTTTAAGAACAAAATCTTTTCTTTGGTGCTACCATCTAAGACAATGCAGGGCCACATAGTGGCAATACAACATAACAAATATTAAACACCTGCTTTGTGCAGAATATTTTGTTAGGTACCAAGGGAAATGTGATGTTTACATAAGATGCTAAGTCCTTTCCTCACAGAGGTTACAGTTTACTAAGGGGATAACACTAACAAATAATTATAATACATATTACATGAGAAATACATTAGAGAGGTTTAAAGTTCTATGTTGAATACTAAGGAAGAAATTGTCATTACTGACTGAGGGGGATCAGGAAAAAACTTCCTAAAGGGAGTATGTAAATGGGAAGGGAAGAAATATAATAGAAGGGAAAATGAAAACATTCCAGGTACAAGGACAATATGAACGAAGGCAGGGAGGCAGTACAAAAGTTAAGGACAAGACTAGGGACAGAGTAGTCTCGTCTCACTAGAACCCAAAATATGTAGATTGCAGACATACTAGGTTAAGGTTGCAAACCTAAGGTAATCTCAGATTGTGAAAGGCCTTGAATGTTAACCACAAAAGTCAATCTCAGTTTAGGAAACATGAAATCCTCTAATTCTTAATCTGACTGAACCAGCTATTTCTAGCCTCTCAGCTGCCCTGAATCAAGGGTCTCTTCCGGTCATGTCCTTCACAGGGTCAACTGGGTTAAGTGAGCACCTTACCTACTCACACAGAAAATGGGCAGAACCAGGAACAGACTTCAGCACTACTGATAGGGAATCAGACGTTATCAGGAAGAGTATCTCCCACTCCTAAGACCCCCACAGCTTTCTCTGTGTCTCCCTCTTACCATATCCCTGTCATTTGTCATAGTTACATGTCCATATCTTATCTCTCTCCTCCTTCCTAACATAAATTACATCTGATAAGGAATGGAAACAGCATGAAACTATAGAAAGACTACTGGTTACGGAGACAAGATCTGGGTTTGAATCCTGTTTCTGGCATTTAACTGTGAGCTAGTCTCACCTATGAAATGATGATCATAACAATTTCACTCTCTTTCCAAAGCTCCCATGAAGAAGTGTTTTGTAAACTGTCATAAATGACAGAAATAATTCATAAGTGCTTAAAAGGAGCAAAAAGGGGCATGGGAGGAAATACCAATCTCTCCCAAGTAAATGTCCAACCACCAGAGAATGTGGCAACCTATGAGGCAACATGGTTCAGAGATCTGTAGTCAGAAAATCTTGGTTTGAATCCTGGCTATTCTTGCCACTATACTACCTATTTAATTACTTCATCTCTCTGAGCCCTAAAGGTCTCTAATCTGAAACACTAGATAGCAGAAATATATGATCACTCAAATAGGTTCCAGATCTAAAATCTTAGATACCTGTGTACCCTACGCTATCACAGGACCTATTAACCTATCATATTTGGGATGCCCTCCCTCTCTTGTACCTTCTTATTAATTTAAATGCTGCCTCCTCCAGGAGAGCTCACCCCTTTGACCTCACATAATAATATGTTCTTCTTGAATGAACTTACCATCTACTAATGTATTATAGCCATGTTTTATTTTCCTACTAGATTGTGAGCTAGTCTCTGAAGGCAAGAATTACATCATCTCTAAACTTTCTATTTCTAACAGCATCCAACATAGGCTTCTCCACATGAGGAGCTAGCTTATTAATATATGATTGCTTAAAGAATGAATGAGCACTGCAGTTCCACTCCTTTATAGAGACCATCCCTCTGTTACGTACACTGAAATCATGAATGATTCTGCTAACTCCACTCCTGGTTCATCTCCCCTTTTAGAGCAGGAAGAACCCAAGACGGAAAACCACTCTTTGACAGATAAAAGGTACTGGCTAATTAGGGGTGGGGGGGGGAGGGAGGTGAGGAGAAAAAGCCAGTTGTTTCTTCATAGCAGGTCCTCCCTGATCCCTGTTAAGAGGCCACTTTACAGCAATGCCCTCACATCAGCTTATTGGTCATCAGTGTGCAAATGGCTTAAGGGGCTCTACCCTTAGAGAAACTAGCCATGGAACACAAAAAATAGGAAGCATGCAAACTCATAAAGGCCCCCTTTCTCAATGTGGTAGAAAGAGCCCTGAACTTAAAGTCAGGACACACTAGAGTACAAACCCTAACTCTGGCATTCACTAGTTATGTGACACTGGCAAATTACATTCTCTCTTTGAGCCTCAGTTTGTTTATTTGTAAAATGGGAATATAACACCTGTACTACCTATATACCTCAAAGTGCTACTGGGAGGAAAGTGTTTCATAAACCTTAAGTCATTATAGAAATGGAAATTAACTATTGTTGTTGGTATTATGACTTCCAAGTAATGGAATGTCATAGGAGAGTTTAGTCTTTGCTGACCTGTTCCAAAGCAAACCTAATCAACTCACTGGTAGAAGATGCTAGGACAGAAACAAAAACCAGAGGGGGCACTGTCCAAAGTACTTGCCACAGGCTCACAGGGTTTTAGGTTGAGCTGTAAGAGATTACTATAGTCGAACCTCTGCATTTTACAGATGGGAAACTGAGGGCCAGAGAAGCAGAGTGATTTGCCCAAAGTCCTAGGTACCACATGGTAGAGCTGGGATTCAGATCCAAGTTCTCTGACGTCAAATGCAGTGCTCTTTATCATCCTGATGCCTCTGCCTTTCCTTGGAGGCAAAGATGCTCATCAGAACACCAGAAGGCTCACCTGCATCCCACATACACGGACCCCTATGATTGCAGACGTGCTCTGCTGGCATTTCCGGATCTGGTTAGCTTTCTTCTCCTCTGATGCATCATCTCCATGTTGCCTGGTTCCCATTTTCAGGTCCAGGACACAGGGTACTTGGTAGCGAGAGGTTAAATTTTCCAGTAAGATAAATTCTGGATAGTTAAGGGAAAATCTCAAGAAAGAAACACTTAGAATAGCAAGATGCTCCAAAAGTGTTTGCTGATTCTGAAATCAACATTGGACCCTTGGGGACCAGGGTTCTAGGAACTGAACACATCCTATAAAATGAAAGAATGGGACAGCTAGGTGGCACAGTGAATAGAGCACCAGCCCTGAAGTCAGGAGGACCCAGGTTCAAATCCGATCTCAGACACTTAACACGTACTAGCTGTGTGACCTTAGGCAAGTTACTTAACCCCAATTGCCGTGCCTTCCCCCCTCTAAAAAAGACGAAGGAAGGAAGGAAGGGATGGAGGGAGGGAGGCAGGCAACAGCAGGTCTTATCCCCAATGCTGACCTGCTGTTCTAACAGACAACTTCTCAACAGAGCTTGCATTTTTGACAGCTTGTGTAGTTAGGCAGACAGGTCCCTATGTTATCTCCCAAACTTGGTTCAGAAAGAACATACTCTACATTATTTCACCAACTCTGTGACAGAATCAATTCATAGTTATCATGTTTACTGTACAACATGTATTCGTATATGTAACCCTATGTGTCATTTTTAACCCTATGTTAAACTCTTAAATTCTGTCAATTCAATTCATATTCAAGGCAATTTGATAAATTCTAGGGATAGAAAACAATCACTGCCCTCAAAGGAGATTACATTTTCCCTCAACACCTAGGAAAGTGTTTTCTACATAGTAAGGTATTTAGACAGAACAGGTAGTATTGTGTAGAAGATAAGAGCACCAGCCTTGGAGTCAGGAAGACCTAGGCTCAAGCATTTACTCTGACATACACTGTATATATGACACTGGGCTAGACACTTAACTGCTCAGGTGTTTAGAAATTTCTTATGATCTAATTTGCAGAGTTGTTGCCAATCATCACTGTTAAATGGAAATTCCTTGCTGGGAGTTCTCTACACCAATACATCAGATCTGGTAAAATATATATATATATATCAGAAAAAACTGAATTCAATCAGCATTTGCTATGTGCAAGGCACTGAAGAGACAGTCCCTAATCTCAAGAAAATATTCTATCTTCCTGGAACAATGGACCACATATACAGCCAACTGAATACAAAATACAAGTCAATTTTTTTCCAGACACAGCACAAATGGGGTGAAGATGATGCACTATTCTGTATGGACAATAGCAAGAAGTCCAATTTGGTTAAAACCAAGAATGCACAAGGGCAAGTAAAATGAAATAAATTGAAAAAGATATGCTGGAGGCAGACTGTGAAGAACTTTAAATGACAGAGAGTTTATATTTAATCCTAAAGGTAACAAAAAGCCACTGAACTTTTAGTATTATGAATGATTGATCCAACTGCAGAATGGAAGAAATCTCAAAAGGTCAACAAAACTAGTTTTCTGCCTTCAGGTAGCTAGGACATTATGATTCACTTAACGCACTTTACAGATAAGGTTACTGAGGTACAGTGAAACAAAATGTCCAATGGAGAGAATAAGAAATTGTTGTGAATGAGTCAACATATTGTTAGCAGAAATGGAAAGAATTATGATTTACTTTATGGGCATTCAGACTGACATATAATCTTATTACAAAGGCTTGTATCATTGACTTCTTTTTCCAAAAAAGTACAATGCCCTAAGTGAAGAAAGCTTACTGACCAGGCAGATAAATGATCTAGTCTGCTAAGAGTGAAATAAGAGTCCAAAATCCAATTATGAAGTTTTCAACATGAATAGGTCTATATTCGAAAGATCAGGGCTTAAATCCTGGTTCTGCTATTAGTATTTATATGACCCCGGGCAAGTCACTTCCTCTCTGTGGGCCTCATTTCCCTTATATTTAAAATAAGGAGTGTGGGAGGCAGCCTGTGATAGTGCTGAAAGTGTCAAACATGCAGTGGGCAGGCCTGTATATGGCCCACAACACTCCCAAGTACAGCTGGAACCAGATTAAAATGTAATTGGGAAATACTTAAAATTTTAAAAATACAATAAAACAGATGTTAATATGTGGTGTTCTGAGTCAACATACACCCACAAAGATCCTGATGGTCCCATTTTGTATTTGAGTTTGACACCACGTTATGGAGAGATTCCCACACCTACAGTCAGGAGTAACAGGACAGCAAGTCCTTGCTTGTCAGCAAGTCACCTAATGCCCTTCAGTCCATTTCCTCCTTCTACAAAATGGACACAATATAGGAGTATATGACTCACAGAACTATCATAAGGCTCAAAAGAGATAATGGATGTAAAGAATGCTAAAAACAAACAAACAAAAAACCAATAATATAACAAACAAACAAAACCCTGTAGTATTGTACAAGGTTGGGGGTTCTTAACCTTTTGTCATAAAATCTTTTTAACAGCTCGGGGAAGCCTGTGGACCTTTTCTTAAGAGTAATATAGGATTATAAATGAAGGATTACAGAGGAAATTAATTATGCTGAAATATAATGATCAAAATATTTTTTTAAAAAAAAGGTCACAATCCCCAGTTTAAGCATCTCTATACTACAAAAATATTTCCAGTAGTTTTCTGATGTTAAAGAATCAGACTCTAAGGGGGTTTCCATCAAATGGGAAATGGATAAACAAACTGTGGTAAATAAAAGTAATAGAACACTAAATGACAAAGGGGATGATATCAAAGAAACCTGAGAAAACTAATATGAACAGAAGTGAAGTGGCCAGAACCAGGAAAATAATTTATACTATAACAATTTGTTTGTGAAGATAAACAACTTTGAAAGACTTAGCAAATCTGATCAACACAATGACCAACCACAATTCCAGGGACTCATGATGAAGCATGATGCTATCCTACCCCAAGATAGAGAGATGATGGACTCAGAATAAAGATTGAAGCTTTTTTTTTTTTAACAAGGTCACTGTTAGAATTTGCTTTGTTGGACTATACATACTGGTAATGGGTTGTTTTTCTTACTTTCTCAATGAGTGAGGGAGAGTTAGACAAAAAAGAATTAGAAACTAAAAATAATATTGAGCAGAATTTTTAAAAAGAATTCCTGTAACTAGATGATCTCTAGATGACCTTCATCTTGAAATCCTGTATCTGTAATGTTTCTGATCTCACAGGAGTAAAGATAACAGAAAAATAGTATAACAAAGGTTAAGCACTTTGCAAACCTTAAATCATTACACAAGTGCAAGCTATTGCTGTTACTGTTATTATGGATTCCTACCTACAAGCCACTAGTCCTTGCCTTAAAAACTCTGGAAATAGAAGGATTTTTTCTTGTTTGTTTTTGGGGGAGGGTTGTTTTAAAAATAACCAATTTTTATGTACACACAGTGGCTGAAAGCCTGAATTCAAACCAACCAATGCTTCTCCATTAGTATAAGTTATTATTACTTGGGTAAAAAAAAAAACTAATGTTGGACAACTGTAATAAGTTTCATGTTCACATGTGAGCCATTCCAGGAGTCCCAAGACTGACTACCTTTTGAATAATGCCTTAACAGAACACCTACAGCTCTGCTATCTCTGGCAAAGGATACTGTATTGGTTCCGATGTTTGGCATTTTCTTTCATGCGCTGTAGCTGCTGCTGGTGACATTTCATACTCCAAGGGTTATGGTGTTTCATCTGTGAGCTCACATTCCCCTTTTTCTCTAAACTGTAGTATAAGACTTCTGAGCTTTTTAACCACTCAAATTCTTCTTCTAACTTATGACTAGAAAACAGACAATTAAAACATTAAGGTATTCCACTAAAGACAAATGTCCAATTAAAACAAAGATACATCACACCATTTTTAAGGCAAAGAAACATCTAAAGTAAAGGAACAGCTTCTGTTCTTGGTATGTACGGTAAGGTACTAGTATAATCAACTCTGGGTTTGGAGCCAGAGGCTCTGAATTCAAATATCAGCTGCATGTGGTCCTTCCCTCTCTGGACCTTATCTGTAAAGGGAGAGGGTTGGGTTACACGGCTAGGTCCCTTCCTCCTAATGACACTGGTAGGGGTTATAAACTTGGGAGAACATTTGGCTCTTGGAGTCCTTCCTGACTTCACAAGCTGAGCCCACTTAAGCACTGACCCCAACAGAAGCCCCGGCTCTGCTGCTGCTTACCAACTGGGTGACTTTGGAAGCCATTTAACTTCTCCGGGCCTCAATTTTCTCATCTATAAAATGAGAGGATGGGACTAGATCAAAGGTTCTTAACTTTTTTGTGTCAAGGACCCCCCTCTAGCTGTCTGGTGAAGCCTATGAATCCCTTCTTAAAAATGCATAAAATACCTAGGATTACAAAGGAAATCAATTATATGGAAATGAAGATGTAATTTTTTCCCCTTTCAAGTTTATAGACCTCTTAAAATCCATCCATGGGCTTCAGGTTAAGGATATTTGGCCTAGATGATCACTGAGGTACTTTCCATTTTTTAACTGATCATCTACGGAGTTTCAATGCCCACATTTCACAATAACTTTGCCAGCAGACAATTAACTTTATTATGTTTTATTGCCCAGCAAATCCATGATAAAAATTCCCTACGAACTAAATTTCCTACATTAAATGTTTCCCAATAAGGAAGAAGGGTATCATAAGATACCCAAGTATAAATGTTCCTGTGTCACCGCTCCAAATGATGGTATTATGGGGCAAAGAGATTAAATTAGAACTAGCATTTCAAGGTTACTCATGTTGCATTATTATAGACATCCACATTCTTTGTACAACTGATATCTACCAAAATACTGTTCTGTTAAAAATATATGATTCTAACTTTCAATCATTTGCTGATAAACAGCAGTACATAATTTGGCCTTCTAAGTAGGAATGTTCTCCATGACAGGGAACTTCAGAAACTAAACCAGATTCCTTAAATATTCCACTTTGTAACCTGTGAGTGATAGTAAAATATAAAACTCAAAAAATCAACTTCAATCTGCAGGTTTAATTCAGGGTACCTTTTATACCAACCTTTTAATTTTTTCCTCTTTTCTGTGCTGTCGGACCCACTCCTTGGTGATCTTTTCCGTTTCTAGTAAATGAGTCTTTTTGTTAGCCCACCTTAAGAGCTTATTTTTGGGTTCGCAGTCTGAATTATCTATACTGTCTAAATTACCATGGTCCCCTTTTAATGGGTATGCTATTAAACATAAGTTTCCATCTTCATCCTCTTCAAAGCTTACTGATACAACACCTATAGGGAGGAGGAGGAGGAGAAGAAAATAATTTAACATAATAGGAAAAAACACACTTTATACAACATGAGTTTAACGTTTTGGTTTGTTTCTTACCCTGTTCCTTAGTTTCTATGTTCCCAGAGGCCCAAAACTCATCTGCCAACCTAACAAATATCAAAACATCTTGACAAAATGACACCTCACAGAGAACACAATTTATCATGGACCAAACATTGGATCAGTCTTTTCTTGCTGATGCACTGAACAATATAGGACCAAATAATAACAGGAGACATTTTTACATTATTGAAAATGTTTATTAATTTAAAGAAGAAAAAAGTGACTGGTCTAACCCTTGGCAAGATGTAAAAACATTTTTATTATTTTATTTATATCCTGTTATGGAAAAAATAAGTATCCTGTTGAGAAACACCAAAAGCTTTAAGTTTTGCATTACAGCAAAGCCCAAAGCATCGACCAGGACACAGATTTGACTGAGGATTAAAGAGCTTTAGAGAAAAGCAAAGACTTACAAGAGCAAAACAAAGGGGTGGGTGATTGGAAACAAATTACACAGTACAACAGATCCTCCTCTGCAAAGGCTGCCCTGAGAATCTTTGGGCACCCTATGTCTACGGCGAACTGGACAAGCCTTTTTGTCCAGCAATGACTGATTTTATTGAGGTTGAAGTCCCATGAAATAAATAACAAAATGCAATACACAGCAAATTGTATTGGGATACACAGAAACATGGTGAAAGCATTTTTTTCTCCTCTGAGTCTCTAGAGCACTGCAAGGGGAGGGGGTCATAAGTCTTTGAGCAAAGTGCTGACAAGGCTGCCCTCAGTGCCCGATGAGAAAGTTTCAGCAGTTACCGAAGAGTGAGCGTCGTTACAACTGGCTGAATGCTTTTTCTCACAGTCCTCTCTCTTTGCCCCCCATCAATGACTCAATCTGCTCAGTCCTTGCCGTGTGTTCTCAAATGGCCGGAGGGGAAAGAGTTCAGGGAGAGACTTCTGAGGTGGGCAGGCGACTCAGGGACCTGGGTTAGGGATTAGCTGGGGTGGGGAGTTCAGAATCCTGGCCTGACAGTCTTGCTGCCACATAAGAAAGAACTAGAGAGGGAAAGGGCCAGGCAGGGAAGAGCCAGCTAACATAGGCCTTTGGCTTTGTCCTGGAAAAAAACAACACAAAAGGAAGGACCAAGTGAAGACCCCTAATCCTTCCCCTTCACTGAAAAAGAACCATCATTTACACATTGTCGTACAGGTGTCTAGTACATTTTTGCTTTTAAGAGCAACATTTTCAACATCTCCAGAAGACTGAAGTGTTCCACTGTCTTTCATACACAAGAGAACATAAATTTTGATAGTTTTAGCGTATTCCTCCAGCATTTACAAATGATGCTTTCTAAAAGGTCACACAATACTGGCGACTATTAAAGTCTCCACAGTAAGGCTTTACAAAAATGAAGAAACAACTCAGTGTGTCTGATTCAATGGAATTGCCTCTAGATAGCAGCTTCTGGAATATTTGGGAACTGCAGCAGGATATAGTTATCTAGCTCCCACCTTGCAGAATGGGAATTTCCACTTCCACACTCTTCTGACTCAGCCTTAGCCCAAATTCTATTGATCCTTGCCTACCTAACGTTCTCGAATTTGAGTCTCAAGGGCAAATACAGGCTGCTAATATTTAAGAAAAAAATACTTTCAAAATCTTCCCTGTTATTCCCAACACTGTGATAAAGTATTTAAGACACAGTTAAAAGAATACCGGAATATAAAACAGAAGCTCAGCTTCTAACACCACCAGACAAAAAACAAGCCAAACCTCCCCCAACCCTCCACAACAAAACAATTAAGCAATCTTACCCAATACTTGGAAAGGGGAGTAGGAAGAGGGAAAGTAGAAAGAACAAACTCGGAGAGTCAAATAAAAGCAGTCTATGGGAACATTTCCCAGCAAATACTTACCTGGCCCCGCCTAAGGAAGATATGACTACCCAACAGAACTGCTCAGTTCTAATGCTGTTAGCAAGCCATGTCCACCCTTGCATCACCACAGCCCGACTCTAGCAACAGCAAAATATGGGAAGAGAAACCCCCTAAAACCTCCTCCAGGCTGAGGAGGCTTTAAGGAGGATAAGACAACAACAGAATGAGGCACAAAATGGAAAGCCAACACCTTTCATGAGCTGGATGCTTACCTTTATACTGGGGAGTAAATTTACGCATTTCTGTCGGAAGAGTTTCATAGAACTGGTGTTCCCTCTGGATGAGGGGCTTACAGATGGTTGATTCATTAAACCGGAGGACACAGGAGTGACCTCCCACCTGGTGAACAAAAGGTTCCAGCAGAACTCCCTTGGCATAGTGCTCCACTTCCATAGCTCCGAATGCTGGGCTCATCCTTGTAGCACATTAGACAGAACAATGCGGCAGTGGGAAGAAAGGCAGCTCAAAAGCAGACGGATCCCCAATTCTGTGCCTCCAAAGCTACTGATTGCAGTCAAGAAGTTCTGTTAGAAACAAGCACAAGGAAATCCAGGGCTATGAGTAAATTGCCAGATAAGAATCCTAAGCAAAGTTCAAGCCAGGGAAGAAGTCGGCTCCACCCTTCTCTCTGGGAAGCAGAAACTGAAATGGTTCTTAGAGTTTCCAGCAGGAAGACAAACAAGAATGAGCTCATTCGAGAGGAGACAAACAATGCCAAAGGCTCCTCCCACCAGAGAAGCAGCCAACTGGATGCTAGGGAAGCTAGCTTTGCTGCAGCTAGCTGCTGGGCTGGCTGTACCACTTCAGAGGCAGAGGAGAGAACAAGACAAGGTCTAGGAGAAAAAACAGAAAAACATAACCTGCTACTCCCAGTTTATTTTGGCTACCACATCTCCTGGGAGCCTCACCCTTCCCTGAACCCTGAGCAACACTTCAGGATCCACCCCACACACCTTTGGGGTCCCAATGGATTATCATCTTGGTCCAAATACAGCTTGCACTTTTACCCCCAAATCATACTTACACACAATCAGAAAGATTTAACAAGATCATAAGATTTAAAGCTGGAAGGGACTTTAGAAGAACCAAATCTACAGGTGAGGAAGAGTCCATTTAAGCTCAATCTTCCATTTTATAGATGGAAACTGAAGCCCAAGACAGTAACTTGGCCAAGGTTGCACAAACTAGTTAAGTAGAAGACGCAGAAATCTGTTTCAGGTTTTCTAACTTCGAATCTAATATTCCAAGAGAAAAACAAAGAGTGGCAATGAATAAAATATTTTTAACCCAAATCGAAAGAAATATTGTTATAATTTTGTGCTATTATTTTTCAATGCATGTGGTTTTGGGAGTATATATATATTATACTGATGTTTAAAAACAATAAAATATAAATCTTATTTTGTACTCCATTAAAATTTTTGAGGTACTAATCTAGTTTTTCCAGCTAACCTGTAAACTCTGAGAGGGCAGAGTCTCATCCTAATAGGACACATAATAAACACACTACAAATACTTGTTGGCTGATTATAAAAGTATTTTCATAGAGGAAAAGAACCTGAAAATTTAACAGTACAGTGATTACATAGGCAAACAAAAGAATTTGGAGCCAATTTGGAGAAAAAGATTAGAGTTTAGAATCTATCTACTGTTAATGGTCAAAGCCATTTCCCCCTCATTTTTCCTCCATCAAAGTCAAATTATAAATTTAAAAATTAAATTCTGCTTAAATCCACACCATTATCTAAAGACAGGAATGAAGAAATGAAGGTGCTAGTATCTCCTAGTTTTCAGTGATTATTGGTTTAAAAGCCATTTCAACACAAGAAAACCTGTACCTATAAACCAACACACAGGCCAATGCTCCCTAAGATATAACGAAGCTAGTGGCAGCTAGGTGGTGCAGTGAGTAAAGCTCTGACCCTGGAGTCAGGAGGACCAGAGTTCGGTTCTGGCCTCAGACACTTAACACCCACACAAAAAAACTAGCTGTGTAACCTTGGGCAAGTTACTTAACCCCAATTGCCCTCCAAAAGGCAAAAAAAAAAAAAAAAAGATATAATGAAACTGTTTAACGTTTGCTATTTACTAAAACTGCAAAAGTGTTTGGGAAAGAATAAAGGTCATTCTAAACTCCTATCCAAAAAATCCAAAGGGTGCCAAAACTCTATATAGTCCCCCATCTTTTCCCTGAGGGTGTTAATTTAGCTGTCTACAACACCCCTGTGACAGAAGACCCACAACAAAAGGAAATAGCTTTAATGGTTATGAAACTCAATCATTTCAATCATTAACTTCTGTATCTACAAAACAATTTGGACCCTGTTCTATCTGAAAGAAGGTTACCTGCTTGATTTAAAAAGACAGACAAAGTGTTCTAGGTCACTGGACTATTTTTAATCAGTCTATCCTGATGGACAAAAGCTTTAGCATAGCATTAAAACCTGACAGGGACTGTTGCAGGAAGAGCGCTGATCTGCAACAATGGTAAGCGTACTATAAATGAGCACAGAACACTTTGTCCCTGAGAATGGTAAGCTATTTACTGTTTAATACATATCTGATCCAATTTCATTCCCATACATGCTTACATGCCTACATAACCCTAATCTGAATACTTTAAGACACCTTCATTTTTGGAAAAGGCTGAAATTCTCCTAAGTGTCCCACTTTCTAGACAAGAGAACTTTTCTGCAAGGATATGATTTAACTACTAGGGCTGTTATTAGAGTCATACACAATTCCTACTGGGCAGTCCTAAGGGTGAATCCGTCTGATTGTCCCCATTATGTAAGTAAAGATAAGGAAAAACAAGAAGGATATGAATATCTCCCCAGAGGAAAGATAATCTCTCTCTTTCAAGGTACAGATATATCCACTGGCTCTTCTACCTGGAAAATATGAGGCAGTCACGGTGTAGAAAGAACAATAAACTGGAACTCTGGAGACTAGCTTCTAGGCCCATCTCTGCTACTAACTTGCAATGGGACCTATGTGTTTCAGATTGAAATAAGTAACAAATGAGGGTTTTCATATCTCTAAAATTGATATAATCTACACAATCAAAATCAAAAGCCTAACAAATTGAAAGGCTTTCAACATGTGATTTCTCTTTTATATTTAAAAAATGTTTTTTCCTCAAAGGGCTCAAGACTTAGAAGACCTAATTAAAACCAATTTCATATTCTTCTCTTACTGGTTCACTAGTATCTGTATCTTCTACTCCTAATTGACAAAAGAACATAAATCAGTAAACTACCCCAAAATGCAAGTCATGTAAATTTTCCTTTATCTCAAATTGCTAGGATGACTCTGGATGCAATGATCTTAGAACCTCTGGCCATCAGACTGTGGTCACTATGTTGTGCTTTCAAGAGAAGGGTCTGGAAACACAGGGCAAGAGCTGATTCCCTTTCCTACAAGGTATGTATTTTAAAGTATTTTAGAAATTATCTAACAGTTACTCAAAATATTCAGTTCATTCAGGCAGAAAGAGATTGAGTCACTATGAAGAAGTTCGCAGCAGTAGTATGTCAACAATATGCCAAACTGCCCAGAAGATGGCAGTACAACTCATTTTGCATTCCATCATGGGATGTTCTGCCAGTTCCAGTCTCTTATTTATCTAGATGTGGTTACATGGATCTACTGTAAAGATTTTGCCATGGAAAGCTGCTGGTTTGCAGCTTGCCTGCTATGGTTATTACCAAAACTTGCAACTGGGAGTTCTATTTCATGAGTTGAGTTCTATAAAACTTAAAATAACTGGCTTTCCATCAGAGAGATACTCATAAATATCCAAATCCAAATCCCAGCTCCAGTTCTAACTATATCACACTGGAATAAACCTTCCCCATCTCCAAGACTCATTTTTCTGATCTATTAAATGAAGGCATCATATCCTCCATTTCTTCCTCCTAGGCTCACCACTTACTGCTCCCCAAATGTCAGACAATAAACCTTTGCATATAAACTAAAGAATATTTCATGTTTGAGGCAGTCAGGTAAAATAGTGGAGAAAGAGTTCAATTTGGAGTCAAAAAGACCTGATTTTGAATCCTGCCTCAGATACTTATTAGCTGTGCGGCCCTCTGATCCCTATCCCTCATCTGTAAAATGGGGATAACAAAATTACCCACATTAAGTTGTTGTGAGAATCAAATAATAAACATAAAATATGTTGGAAACTTTAAGGCAGTATATATAAATGCCAGCTAGCTATTACTATTATTATACATAATGGAATAAATGTTCCCCACTATTAGCAATGGTGGTCTGCCAACAGAAAGCTATATGCCCACTTGCAAGGGATGTTTAAGAAGTGATTCTTGCTCAGGGACAGGTACTTCTTGGGAACTTCTGAAGTCTCTCTCATTTCTAAGATTTGGTGGTGATTTTGCCCCCCAGTAGAGGATCTTTGATCACACACAAACTCTTTCCCACATCCCCAATGTACTCATTAGCCACTCTGCATGACTTGGCAGCTGGCTTAGTCCCAGGTACAACACAACGCCCAGAAGTCTGTGGGGCATTTGTTACCTATGTAACAGGCCACTGGAGTCAACTGAGCCTAAAGTTATAGGAAAAAATATGTCCAATTCTGCTTAGAGCCAAGTCTGATGACAGAAGGAAGGAAAGAAACAAGCGCCAGGCACTTTGCTAACTGTTTTACAAACACTATCTCATTTGATCCTCACAACCACCGTGAAAGATAAGTATTATTATTACCCACATTTGAGAGTTGAAACTGAAATAGACAAAGAGGTTAAGTGACTTGCCCAGCACTGAACTACTAGTAAGTATGACAGACTGAATTTGAACTCAACTACTCCTGACTCCAGGCACAGTACTCTATCCAATGTCCCACCTAGTTGCTTTTCTTTTTTTTGTTGGGTTTTTTTTTTTTTTTTGCTTTTTGGAGGGCAATTGGGGTTAAATGACTTGCCCAAAGTCACACAGCTAGTAATTGTGTCAAGTGTCTGAGGCTGGATTTGAACTCAGGTCCTCCTGACTCCAGGGCCAGTGCTCTATTCACTGCACCACCTAGCCACCCCGCACTTAGTTGCTTTTCAATCAGAAGGATTGAAAGGTAGCAACTGCTATGTTATTTAACCTATTTTCTTCGAACTTACAGAAAATTCAAATAGCCAATATTAAAGGAGAGTTAATGTACCCATATGTCTTTATCACTACAGCCTATCCTACCCAAAAGGAATCAATAGAAGTGGAAAGAAATGTGACTGATCTCTTACGATTATGTTTTAGAATTTTTCTATTAAGTATCCCAGTTCTATAGCAATAATTTAGTCTAATACTATGAAAACTGATCATTTCAACTCATAGTTGAAAACTATAAAGGAGTACCAGCAATAATACCACAACTGCCCATGTTATTTCTCTGCCTTCTGTCTAGCACTGAACTCTAGGACCAAAGTTGCAAAGAAGTCTCAAACTTTACCAGTGGATTCCAAGAATACAAACAGGAGAAATCAGGAAGAGGGGGGGAAAAAGAGAAAAAAAGGAACTAGAAGGCTACAGAGAGTGGGGCAGCAGAAGTGGGTAGGAGAAGGAGACTCCAGAGGGAAGGGATGAGGAGTGATATTAAGAATGTGTCTAATTAAATTTAAATAAGCTATCCTCTATCTTTCAAAATTTTAATGAATCTCTCTCCATGGGCATTCCAGAGTACTAGACAAATTGTTTCTTATCTGCTGATGAATTTCTATGATATCTTTCCCAACAACTGGCTTCACTTTGCTATGTTAGCTAGTTAACAAAGGTTAAATAGACCTCTGTGTTTCAAGAGCATTATACAGTTTTGGAATAAGATGCCTAGAGAGTAATCAGGAAAGCAAGGAAATCTTAGAAGATACAGTTTCTAAACTTACTTTCACTACAGCACTCCACTAAGGAATCTCTACCCCACTAACACTCTTTTGGCTCTTTGCCAGTCTAATTCCTGCTGGGTAAGAGAGAACTTTGTTATATGAAAATTCCAGTTAGATGAAATCAGTCAGATCTCAATGTCCTTCACTTAGGAGAAATAACCTTTATTCTAATTAAACAAAACACTGATTATTTAAAAACCTAAACTTCAACAAACACCTTCATCTTAGATGGGAATGTCCATGGTTAGCCATGGTGTAAAAACTTATTTTTCCTCAGCTGTAAATTTAGATCATCTATAACACCAAAGGGGCATGGGCACTTTTGTGGATTTGTCAGTTGGATACTTTTTTCATTTTCACACAATTATTCAGTTTGCTGTTGCAAAAGTCTCTTTTTTTAACACCAATATTTAGTCTGTGATGCTATGTATCTGAAAATCATGAATACCACAATCTTAGAACTACAATCTCAGGTGACTTAAAATGTAATGAGAAGACAAATAGTAGGTATAAAAACAGGCTGCAGGATGTTACTAAAGGTGACTCACATAAAAAAGTGTCCACCCATCCCACCCTGCCCCCTCCAAAAGAAATTTTTTATTCAAGGCCACATACAAGTGAAAAAGAGGTAGGCCAATGATGAGACAAGAGTAAGGGATAACAAATTGACAGACCTTAGTTTCACACTGATATTCATAAAATATTAAATGAATCACAAGGTCCTTAGAGAATTCTGCACATCCATTTATGGAAGAACAAGATCAAGACTCACATAGGATGAGAAGACATGGAGTGATGAACATCCATACCCTATGGAGAAAGCACCCACAAAGATGAGATCACAGATCCATTAAAGTATAGAAAAAATAGAAGACTCTTATAAGGAAACCTTCCTAATTTATAGATGAAGTACTGAAATACAGCAAAAAGCCCACAAAACATCACTGGCTCCGAATAAAATCACAGACAGCCCGTCAATGGAAAGTCAGATCTTGTACTTTTGATGGTCTCTAGTCTTGTCTCATACGGGGTCCTTCATGCAGCCTTCACCCACCCAACAAGGAGATCTCTCTTCTTCCAAACCTATACTTCTACTATCACAAAGTTCCTCCTCATATACACCCTGTGCTTATTTCTCAATGTTCCAGGGACAACACAAAGAATTGCTGGCTAAGTCATTTCTTGCCTTTAGACCTTTACTTCCTTAGTTTCCTATACCTGGAATAAGCTTCCCAACTCTAATTTCTATCCATTTTTTAAGCTCTAGCTCAAATGCCACCTTCTCCATAAAATTTTCCTTTGCACAAGTTCCTTTCATAGTATCTTGTATATAACTACTGTATGTATACATACATATATATGTATATGTTTTTATTAACCTTTTTTTGGTAATATAATTTATTGATGTTGTATATATTTTTTATATGTGCTTGCAGTCTTTTCCATTAGAATGTAAGCATACTGTGAGTAGGGATCATTCATTTTTCGTACTTGTATCCCTAGTGTCTAGTATAGAGCCTAACACATAGCAAGTGCTAAACAAATACTTATTAAGTGATTGATGCTATGGGTATATAAGATTCTTAGATAAATTCAATAACATAACTGTTCAATGGTTATCTGATAATGACTATCAAGTAAGCCATAATACGGGAAAATGTATGCTTAACAAATGTGTTTGCCACTGCCATGGAAGATATGTCTATCGCAGAGTCCAAATTGAAAAGACATTCCTTAAAGGTGGTGAGGACTTCCATTCTTTTAATTAAATTTTTTTTTTCAATTAACAAAAATCCATTCATCTTCCCAGCTTGTAAGGAAGCCCTTGTAACAAATATGTATAGTCAAGCAAAACATTTCCACATTGGCCATATTTAAAAAAAAAAATTAGAGTAATCCATACTCTAAGTCCATCACCTGTCTGTCAGGAGGAAAATAGTATGTTTCATTATAAATCCTCTGGAATCTATCTGGAGTCTGTTACTGCATTGATCAGAGTTCTTAAGTCTTTCAAAGTTGTTTGTTTCAAGAGTATCATTATAGTATAGATTATTCTCCTGGTTCTACTCGCTTCACTTTTGCATTGGTTCATAAAGCCTTTCCAGGTTTTTCTGAAACCATACCCTTCATCATTTCTTACAGCATAACAACATTCCACAACACTAATATGCCATAAGTTGTTCAGCCATTCCCCAATTTATGGGCATCCCTTCAGTTTCCAGTTCTTTGATGTCTCAAAATGAACAGCCATAGACATTTTTCTATGTATGGTCTCTTTTCCTCTTTCTTTGATCTCTTTGTATAAAGTGAAGACTTTATTTTTTTTTAATCAGATGTTTTATTGACTTCTAGTTTACATCATTCATTTCTGCAAGATTTTGAGTTATAAATTTTCTCCTCGTTTTTCCCCTACCCATGACCCCAAAAACAGCGATCCCACTGGATATCCCCTCCTCCAATCTGCTCTCTCCCATATCTTCTCCCATACCCCCTTCAACTTTCCAGTAGGGCATGGTGGATCTCTATGCCCCAGTGCCTGTATATCTTCTTTCCCAATTACATGTAAGAGAGTATTAATAATAGTATATATGTATATATAATTTTAAGCATTTGATTTTAAAACTTTGAATTCCAGATTCATTCCCTTCCTCCCTTGACACTCACCCTTACTGGGAAAATAAGCAATTCAGTATAGGTTATACATGTGTAGCTATGCAAAACATTTCCATGGTGGATATACTGTAAAAGACTGACTATATTTCCCTCCCTCCTATCCCACCTCCCACTGTTCTATTCTCTACTTTGATCCTGTCCCTTTTCAAAAGTGGGTACTTCCAACTTCCCTCCTCCCCAGCCTGCTCTCCCTTCTATCATCCCCCCTCTCCTGTAGGGTGAAATACCCTATTTAGTGTGTATGTCATTCCTTCCCCAAGCCAAATTCAATGGGAATAAGGTTGACCCATTCCCTTTTACCTTCCTATTCTTCCCCTCCATTAAAACCATTTTCCCTTGCCTCTTCTATAGGAGGTAGTTTGTCCCATTCTGTCTCTCCCCATCTCCTCTCATTATATTCTTTTCTCACCACTTAATATCACCTTTTAAGTATCATCCCTTCCTATTAAATTGGTCCTGTGCCTTTTATCCATGTATACCTGTACACATATATACATACATTCACATATGTATTCAGATGCCCATATACCCTCCTATATAGACATATATGTATGTATGTATGTGTATATATATACACACACATGCATACATTTCTATTCCCTTCAACTATTCTCATACTGAGAAAAGTTTCATCATTTACAATTATTGTTTTTCCTTGTAAGAGATGTAAATAGTTCAACTTTGATAAGTTCCTTAAGCTTTATTTTCCCTGTTTACCTTCTCATGCTTCTCTTGCTTCTTGTATCTGAATGTGAAATTTTCTATTCAACTCTGGTTTTTTTCATCAAAAATGCTTGAATAGTCCTCTATTCCAGTGAATGAAGATATTTTCCCCTGAGACATGATACTCAGTTTTGCTGGGTAGGTGAACATTCTAGAACATTTTAGAACATTTTTAGAACATTCTAGTTCTAAAAAAAGAATAAGATTTCCTTCATCTTACATTTTTATTCAGTATAAACTCTGTGACTTGCAGCAGCAATTTCCTCTCAATTATAAAAAGTGGTTCTTTTTATAAATCAATACAGTGCATCCTTAGCCCCCAATAACAACAGATGTTGCCCTTTCTCCAAACATTCAAGAAATAAACTGCAAATTTTTATTAAGTCAGTTTAATTTAACCATTAGAAAATATTATGGAGTCTCTTAAATGTGTTATGTATTGTCCTCTGGCGGACATTACATAATCATAAAATGTATTCTTTAGAGATACAAAGCACTTAATTTGAAAGTTACTTTTCCAATCTGCATCTCCTTTATTTCAGATATTTAAGGAACCTAGGAAAGTTGGTAAATGAATTCACCTAAAGAATGGTGAATCAAGGGATAACTCCCCAAAATACATCTTAAAAATTATCAAATATAATTTGAGTGGTTAGAAACATGGATAAAATAAACAAAAAAAGACAACAGTTTGGTGGGTATCTACAATTAAAACTATGACAGCACTTTAAAGCTCTTCACAGTGGCTTATGACTATGTCTCAGTAAGGGTAGCCTAATTATTCAATGCTACCTTCAAAGGTTATAGATTAGACACTCTGGTGGATCAGTACTTACTTTTACAAATAGTAAAATACTTAAGAGTTAGTCACCAAATGTAAGTCTCTCCAAAATGACCCAATGCAAACCCATCCTAACTAATGGGGGGAAAAACATTCAAATCTCAGGATATCAATTCAACAAACATTTTCTAAGTATCTATTATGTGCAAAGCACTGTATTAGGTGCTGGGCATACAAAGATGAAAACATTACACAATCTGTACTTGTGGAGCTTATAATTTACTAAGGGAATACAGCAAGTAAATAAATGAGTAAGATACAAAGTAGAATAGAATGGGAGCAAAGGAAAGATTTAGATAAAATGCCCTAGGAAAATCTGGGGAGAAAGTGGAGAGATAAAGGAAGGCTTCAAGAAAAAGGTGGCTCCTGAGCTGCATCTTTAAGGAAAAGAACTTCAACCTGTGGAGATGAGGAATAATAATAACAGCTAGCATTTTTATAGTGTCTATACTTATGTGCCAGGCACTGTACTAAGTACTTTACATTTGATTCTCACAACTCTGGGAGGTAAGTGCTATTATTATCCTCATTTTACAGTTGAAGAAACTGAGGCAAATAGAGGTTAAGTGACTTGCCCAAGGTCACTCAGCTAGCATGTGTCTAAGGCTGGAACTTAGGTCCTTCCTGACTCCAAGCCCAGTACTCTATCCACCTTACCTAACAGCCTCTAGGAAGGTGAGCATTCCAGGTGTGGAATGCATCTGTGAATGCAAGGACACCAAGGAAAGGAAGAAATCCTACAACACTGTATATAAAGTGTGTTAAGGGGAATCTGAAATTAAGTATGAGAAGATAAAGTAGAAAGACTAAAATGCTAAGCTGAGGAGTTTGTAGGTTATCCTAGAGGCAATAGGGAACCCACTGAAGGAAGGTTTCTGAGTAGAGTAACATGCTCAAACATGTACATTAGGGAGATTATTTAAGCAGTTATTCAATGGACTGATAGAAAACAAGAGAATGGAAAACAGGGAGACCAGTAAGGAAGCTACTAAAATAGTCCAGGCAAGAAGTTTTTGAAAGCCTCCACCAATGTGTATTATTAATGAGACTGAAGATTAGAGGATGTTAACACATACATAGAAGTAGCATCAATAGGCCTTGATAAGTGATTAGATGTGAAGGGGTATGGGAGATTAAAGAGTAAAATAGGATGTCATTATTTCAAGTATGAGTGATTTTAGTGAATAATAGTGCCAACAATGAAAGGGGGATGCTGAAAGAAACCTGGGAAGACATCAGTAGAACCAGGAGAACAATTTACACAATGACCATAAAAATATAAAGGAAAACAACTGCAAAATACTTCAGATCTCTCTTCAGTTCATGGAACAATGATTTAGAAGTCTGATGATGAAGTATACTCCCCACCTATTAGCACAAAGGTGATAAACTAGAGCTTCAGAATGATACGCAACTTTTGGGGGAAAGTCAATGTGTTAATTT
Organism: Petaurus breviceps papuanus; assembly: GCF_028583685.1. NCBI lineage: Eukaryota > Metazoa > Chordata > Mammalia > Diprotodontia > Petauridae > Petaurus > Petaurus breviceps. The sequence continues at coordinate 11,894,302 of NW_027185896.1, read as the reverse complement.
GTTTGGTTTGAGTTACAAGGAAGAGATCTAAATGGTCAACAGTGATAAAGATGCAAAAAAAAATATCAATAAAACATTTAAAAATATACAGGAGAGCCTAGGGAAGTTCAAAAGTGGACAAAGATAATAAAAAGGGCAATTTTATTACTACCAAGTTAAACAATATGTATTTAAAAGTCCAAATAATATGTAAGAAGTTATAACATATACCATTTTTTTCTGTTCTCTGTATATTTGATTTTTGTGTACTGAATTAATAAGAAAAAGAGAGAGAAAGAGAAAGAGAGAGAGAGAGAGAGAGAGAGAGAGAGAGAGAGAGAGAGAGAGAGAGAGAGAGAGAGAGAGAGAGACCCTGCACAGAAATTATAAATGAAAGTCATGGAAATAAATGGGGTCATTTAAGTAAAGAATAAAAAAAGGCTGAAAACAGTTTTAGGAGATACATTTGGGGATCGAGAAGGATGAAACATAAAGGAGACAAAGAAGTGACCTCTATACGATAAATTATTACTATTATTAAAATCACTGGTCTTCACCTGTACCCTGTTCTCTCTCTCCTGACACCATCTTTATACAAGTTTAGTTCTGTACCTAACTGGCCTAATCTTTAAAAAGAGACCTAAAATATGCATGTAAGCTTGAGCCAATCTCTATGTTTCCCTCTGATCCATCTCTATGCTGACAATTTGATTTAACTGAGTACAGGAAATGTTCATGTTAATAGCACCAACTATTCCCAATCAGAAGAAAAAAATGTCCAACAGAGACAGTACGGAATAAAAATAAAGATGTAATATCTAATATTAAAATAAAACTTCAAAAAAATTAATACTTCCAAAACAGTGAGAAAGAGTCTGTTTTGGGTGGCTCTCTGGTTTTAATTCCTCAGAAGCTAAAGAAAGACATATGTTACACACATATAAACAAGTAAGAGTTATTAAGTCCAATTGTACTTTCCCTAAAATCACAGCAGGGATCAAATAAAAACCAAATCCAAAAATATTTACTGAGTACTTACTGTTATGTTATCATGGGAACACAATATGGTACAGTAAAAATAGCACTAAATAAGAAACCTAGGTTTGAATCCCACCTCTACCATCTTCTCTGTGTAACTTTCACACAGGTCATACAAATGACTTTCCCTCTCTGAGCCTCAGTGTTTTTATCTCTGCCCAGTTTGCTTCAAAGGGCTATTGTGAGGATCAAATGAGATGATGGCTATGAATATACTTAAAGCACAGTCTCATCATAAAGTATTGTGAAATGCAAGGTTATGTGCAAGGATTAGCCATGTAGTAAAGAAATCATCTAGTACTCACTTTACATTTTTGACAGATAATCTCAGTAACCACAAACTACATGTTACCATAAAAAACAAGACTTTGAAATTGTTTTCAAATATATTACTACAATTAAATTTATATTTTATATTCATTAAAACATATAATCATAATATGTATTCATTTCTCTTGTGTATCAATTGGCAGGGGAATGCAGTCACAACTCTGACCTAGGTTTGGGTCCTGGCTTTTACTATTTCTGTGAGCAAGTTCTTTTCCCAATCTGAGTCCAAGTGTAAAATAAGTGACTTGGGCTTAATGTCTCTAAGGTCTCTAAGATACATTCCAGTTCTAGATCCCATGAGCTGAACAAAACCCAGAGGTGCTTTGGAGAAATTCTGTCTTGAACACATCAGGCAAGAACAATATAAAGCTCTTAAAATAAGAATGAGTTGACTAAATGCCAGTGAGAAAATTTAAAGAATTCAAAGGCAAATGTTGTATATGTAAGTACAGAGGCTTCATATTAACAATCTCTCTCTCTCTCTGTGAGCTACAACTACTTCAGGGGTGCTAAGCTACCATTCAGACAAAATCATACATAGCCCTACAAACTCTCACAAGTAGAAAAGAAGAGCGACAAAAGGATCAGCCCTCTGGAAAAGCAGAGGCCTCCTTTATTTTTTATAATGATCCTGTCATTTCAAATCTAAAAAGAGATGCTGTCAGAGGGAGCTAGGTGCCCTCCTAAGGTCCCTTTGGAAAAGATGAAAACCTGGATGCTGGAAGCACAAAGGGACCCAAATCAATATGCCCAAAACAAATGCAGCTGCAACAAGCAAGTTTAATAAGATAAAAGCAACAGTGGGAGAGAAGGCAACTGCTAATCTTTATTTAGGAGGCCATCAAAATGGGCCTCAATGCAACTAATTTTTGCTAATGGTTAACTATAATTTTTGTATCTTGTCATCAGTCCAGGATAAGACTACAGTTTACTAGAACTGTTTGTATTAAGCTACAAAATCAATAGGTTCAACTAGGAAGTTTGCTTTTTCTAATACAGAAGAAATTCCTTGAAGCTAGGGGGGAAAAAAAAACCCTAGCTGCCCTGAAAAGTGAAGGTCTCCTCTTCCCAAATCATATTCATTATGATTTTTCATTTTGATAAGAGCAAAAATGTTTGAAAATCAACCCTGAGACCAACAATCACAGTAAATATAAATAGTATACAACTTTAAATGGTCTTTAAGAGTCTTTCAGCTATACAATTGAGTCTATAATTCTAAACCTATCCAAAGAAAAACCACTACTGAAAATATACACAATGAAATAAATGCCTGAGTGTTTTTCTCCTTAGTTCTGCTTATTTCTGTTTCTGAACCAAGAGCTATAGCTATGCTACTATCCTCAAGTTCTAAACACATAGTAATGAGCTAAGTAAATACTGAGAATGTTAACCTCAAAATGAGCTCTTTAAATTAAATCTGACTAAAAAGTGTAGAATGAGTGAGCATTATGCTATGGTCATCTGAATAATTCTATTCACTATGTGAGCATTGAAGTTGGTTCCTTTAAAGAAGGGGAGTTAAGAAATCACTCAGTAATCAGAGAAAACAAAAGGCTTTAACACTATATCAAAGACTCTCCTTAAAAGAGATATACCAGGGGCAGCCAGGTGGCTCAAGGAGTAAGAGCACTAGCTCCAGTGTTGGGATAACCTGGGGATCAAATCTGGGCTCAGATACTTAGCACCACACACAGAAGTAACTGGCCGTGTAACCTTGAGCAAGTTACTTAACCCCAACTGCTTAAAAAATAAAAAAATAAAAGAGATATACCACTCTTAGTGGACAGAAGGACTTAAGAGTCAGAAGGCCTTAAGGTTTCAAGTCCAACGTCCAACATCTACCTGCTAGATGTAAGATTTTCATGCTCTAGATATATGGGGAATTATTATTATGGGAAAGCAAAGAAGAGAAATTCCAACATATTTCAAAAAGATGGATGGATTACATGGATACATTAGTTACTTACTTCTATCGATTTAATAACATTTCATTCCAATTTTAACAAAAGAAAAGGAAGAGAATCTCTCCCAAACAAGTGTAGTGTCAGGAACTGGGATCATCCTTTACTTACACATACACACACACACACACACACACACACACACAATCACCCATGTTGAAGGGACCCCTTGTCTCCAGTGAAGAATAAGAGTATGAAACAGTATTTTATACTCCCAAGTCCTATACAAACTGTTCTGTAAAAGAAATAAAGGGCTCTCTCAGTTGATTCTCTTCATTCTAGTCACAACAGTACCAAATGCCAACCAATCTTTTAGCCTCCCTCAGTTCAAACTCTCTGGAGGGGGGGGGACCATAAAGTGCCTCCAAATGCAGTTACTTCATCTTTCCATTCTTCCTCAGTATCTTCATCTTTATCCACCAAGAAGAATCTAAATGGTTTCTAGCCTGGTGCTCTTTAAATCTGATGGTGGTAGCCAGGATTCTCTCTGTTGGAGATACTGTTTATCCCTGAGGTACCTAAGTGCTAGAAAACTGGCATGGGTACCAAGTTGTTTTCTCTATCTCACTATCACTAGGTGTGACTAGCCTGACAAGTCATGACTAGCCTGACAAGTTATGACAAGTCTGTCTAAGCCTCAGTTTCCTCTCATCTGTATAATAGGAACAGGAGTAAACTTTATTAATAATAACAGCAATAGGTAATTCCTTCTCAAGGCTCCAGGCTGATGATAAACTGCATGATACAGAAATTATTAGCAGAGGAATAAACATGATGGAGTAGAGGATAAAGGTGGTTTCTCTCCACTTAGCAATTAAAAAATCTATAGATGACCCATGCCAACCTCTACCTAGCTCCAGGTTCCACATTGAGGCAGGAATTAATGATGTAATTATTCTGCTCCTGAACAGAATGAGGGTGGGGTGAAGAGGAGGCAGAGGTGGAGAAGAGGAAGAGAAAGACTATTTTAACTACTGTTTGTTTCCCTGTACACTGCCCAACTCAGATGACTCTGGGAACAGAGAAGGAGTTCCAGAAGACATTTCAATCTGTTCCAGGGTTGACAAGTCCAAATGCCTGCACTGGATCCAAATTAAAAAGGCAAGGAGCTTTGAGAGTATCACAAATATGTGGGCTCTGTCTTTATTCGCTGCTCTATGGATTGTAATACTGTAACAACTGTACATGCAATCCTAGAGATAGAACAAACAGAACTAAAAAAATGTCAGAACGTGATTCAAATTATTCAAATGCTTTAACCTTGATAAGGACTTCCACTATTTTAATTCAGGAAAGTGAAAATGATATATTTAAAAAAGAGGCTTCTCATTAGCTTTCAACAGTTTACTTGATGCAGAGTCTCTAAATTGTAGCAAGAAGTGACCTTTTTCCATTCTACTGGGCTCAAAAGCATTGTAAGAGACACTAATTCTCAGTTTTTACCTGCTGATCAATGACACTGCATTAAGTACTTGGAGTGTGACCAAATGAAAAAAACTCTAGAGTTAAAGTCAGAAAACCTGGGTTCAAATCCCAGCTTTACAATTTGCAATCTGTGAAATTAGCCAACTCATTTATTTTCTCTGGGATTCAGTTTTCTCATCCATAAAATCTGGGATAATTTCTAAAATTTTTTCCAGTTCAAAATCTCATGACCCAAAGTATTCTTCTGTGTTTCAAGATGTTCTCTCTTCACAGCCACTTTTTTGTAACTTGCTATTCTCTTCAAGGGCAGATACCTGGCTTCTGCTCCACTCCCACTCATCCATCCAAGCATTCAGCCTATCCAGGGTAGAAAAGTGAGAACAATCCAATGTTATCCTGATTCACTGCCCAATCGCCTTCCCAAAATTATTTTGATGTGCCTTCTAGGAAAGTACTAAATAAACAAAATTTTGTGTTTATAAAAGTACAAAGCAGCAAAATTAGGAAATCTAATTCTTTGTCAAAGTATAAACACTATAAATTTATACATGATAGCCTATGTGAAAAACAAAAAACAAGAATCTAATATTTACTCTATAGTCTGTCCAGCACTATGGCAACAAGAAGTTTTTGCAACATGGCTAGAGAGACAAAACAAACAAAAAAGCTAGACACACAGAATCAAGTATAACAATGTACTTTTTAACTATGCAACTACTGTGAAGTATTAGGCACTATAAAGACAAGACAAAATGAGGAACACAGCCTGTGCCCTCAAGAGGTTTGCTTACATTCTCCTAAAGACTAAGTTTAGCTAAAAATATTGAATACATTCTGCTTCATAGCCCTTTATAGCACCTATTAATAATACTGGGTACATGGTAGCTACTCAATAAATGCCTACTTATTGATATTTAACAATCTGACTTGATTTACAACACAAGCAATAAAACAGTATATAATAATGGTTAGAACCACAAATAAGAAAAGGGAACAAAAAAGACAATTCAGTCTAGTAGAAAAGAGAAATCATTACAGCGTCAGAAGGTTTATGTTCAAATCTCAGATGTGGTACTTATTATTGCTATTTTAACCTTGGGCAAGTTGCAACTCTCTCGTTCTGTTTCCTCAGGTATAAAATTAGGTTGTCAGGCTAACTAATCTACAATCCATTCTTTTTTTTTTTTTAAAGCAATTGGGAAGGGGCGGCCAGGTAGCACAGCGAGTAAGAGCACCTGCTCCAGTGTTGAGAAAACCTGGAAATCGAATCCCGGGCTCAGACAATTAGCACCCACCCAGAAACACCTAGCCGTGTAACCTTGAGCAAGTTACTTAACCCCAATTACTTAGGGGCGGCCAGGTGGCTCAGCGAGTAAGAGCACCGGCTCCAGGATGACCTGGATCAAATCTGGGCTCAGATACTCAGCACCACACCCAGTGGTCGTGAAACCTTGAGCAAGTTACTTAACCCCCATTACTTAAAAAAAAGAAAAAAAAGCAATTGGGGTTAAGTAACTTGCTCAAGGTTACACGGCTAGTTTTTTTGTGTGGGTGTTAAGTATCTGAGGCCTGAATGGAGGCTGGAACCGATCCGGGTCCTCCAGACTGCGAGGCTCTTACTCACTGCACCATCTAGCTGCCTCTACAATCCATTCTTTTATGAAAGAATGGTCAGTAGGTGGAGATAGGTGGCACAGTGGATAGAGATCTGGGTTGTGAGTCAGGAAGACCTAAGTTCAAATATGGCCACAGACAATGACTAGCTGTGACCCTGGTCAAGTCACTTAACCTATATGCCTCAGTTTTCTCATCTATAAAATGGAGGTAATAGCACCCACCTCCCAGGGTTGTTGTGAAGACCAAATGAGGTAATGATTATAAAGCATTTAGCCTGGTACCTGGTACATGTAAATATGAGTTTATTATTATTATTCTCATAAAGTTCTCTTCCAATTTCATTTTTATGAGTCTTTTGATTTCTTGCTAAAGTAAGGTAATAACTCACATTTAACAATACTTTAATCTCTGCAAAGCCCTTTTCTCACAATTCTGTGATGTTAGTATTACTCTCTCTTGATTACAAACTGCAGGACTCTTTCAATGCACCACACTGGCTCCTCTCAAAATAAAAGTTCAGCTCTGAGGAAACTAAGCCCAATACCAGTCATAATAACAAGGTACAGCTTAGCACAAACAAGTCTCACTGGTCATGAAGTTTATTACTCTCCCTGGAAGCAAGTCCTAACATTTTAAGATTACAAGCACAGACTGCAGCAAATTTAAATGACCAGAATGTTAATAACCCAAAGTGGGTGGGCAAGGCTATAGGGCAGGGGAGAAGATGAGAGCTGCCCCTACTCTTACTCCTAGCTATATGGTTTACTATACCACCCACAATTTCTAAGCTCTACCTGATACAGATATGGATGATATAGATATGGACATGATACACATACAGAGAGAGACAGAGAGACAGAGAACATCAACTTTATCACTATATAGTCTATTACACACATTCAAACTAGTTTCTACCTCTCAGAAATTCTAAATATGATACCATATTTTAAAGGACCACACGAGACAATGCCTCTCCTCCTTTTCCTGGTCTTCTTCCACAGCCTGCCTGTCTACCCATATCATTCTACATTCACTAAAAGGTTCAGCTTTATTTATTATATTCAACTCCTATGATTGAAATTTCAGTCTTCAGCTTACTTTTGCTAATGGACATTGATAAAGACTCAAAGGATATCCTTTGAATAAGTTTCCTCTCTTTACAAATGCTCTGCCAACTAATGTGGCAGTTAACATTTATAGCTCTAATAGTTTGTCTTTGTTCATTGTGGAAAATGGTCAAATTAAGACCGGTACATTACTGATCATATAATAATAAATCTGACTCTTCTAATAAGCTTCTAACCTAGAATTATAGATTTGGTGAAAACCAATCTTAGCACAGTGAAGAGGTGACCTTCACATTAACTGGTCTCATTTCCAGTTTCCATTTCCAATGCATCCTTTGAACTTACTCTACAATGAATTAATATTGCTAATGTACAAATATGACCAGGTCATACACAGACTTGCTCAAAATACTGTCATGGTTTTCTACTACCTATTGAACAAATTACAAACTCCTTAACCTGGCATTGAAGGCCTTCTATAATAAAATCTCAAATTATTCGTCATTTCCCTAAATGTGTCCCATGGTCACATGGTTCCATTCATTTGTTCACATAATATTCCCTCAACTTGGAAAGCCATGGGAAGGCCTTATTTTTGTCTAACTTTATCCTTTCATCCTTCAAAGGATCAACTCAAAATGCTACTGTTATAACATTATCTCCGTCTTATATCCCCATGACACTTCATTTCTACTTTTCTAATGGCACACATACTACTACCTTGTATTATGTATTATCTATGTACATGACTCATATACTTTACTAGAATATAAATTCTTCAACAGTAGGCACCATATTATTATTCATCTCAGTATTTTCCGTAATGTTCTGCACAGAGTAAATGTTTATTAATTTCACCAAACCAGACTTTTACATAAAAGCCACTCTTAGCCAAATGGACTTCCTGACATGAAGTATATTTCTAAAAGCTATAAAAACATTTTCTAGTTACAAAGTAAGGCAGAAGGCAGGTTAAGTTTAGCCTTATGGAATAGATTTTGTGCTCCTTGGGACTATGTTAGATGTTGCCTTGACAGCTGGCAAGACAGCTATGAAGAAGAAATCTGAGTGCCTCTTCTATAAAGATGAAATATTATTGCACAGAGAAGTTTAATCAATGTTTATGAACTGCAGAAAAGGAAAATGAGAAGAGGTCAATAATATGCCAAAAGCCTTTTGGAAGGAAGAGGAAGGAAGCAGCCTTACAAGGGATCTGGAAACATCATGCAAATCATTTGAAGGAAATAGGTTTGGTTGGCCTGCACATGATAGATCTCTCCAAGTATTTTAAGTGTTATCATAGGGAAGAGGGAGCTGACTCATTCGATTGGTCTCAAGGACAGAAATGGGAGCAAGAGAAAGGGAGAAATTTCAGTTTAATGCTCACAATGAGAGCTACCCAAGGGCAATTGGATTAGTACAGGGGATGATGCAAGGGAATTCTATTCTGATTCTCTTAAGTGAACTGAATTAGTTAAGTGGAGGCTGAGGTTCTGGCTCCCTTGAGTACAAAAGCACTTTACAGGTACTAACAACTTCCACCAGCTAGATCAAAAGTAAACAAAGGTGAAGCCAAACAAAACCTATCTAATCTCCCAAATGGAAGCTCAAAGTGTGTGTTTCCCTTTTCTGGCAAAGGATAGGTAAATAAGGATAGTTTCAACCAGGCCCAGGAAAATCTTTCTCCTCTGAATCATCTTAGGAGGGGAACCAATGCTAAACAAATTGCCAAGGCAATACTGAAACCTTCATATACATTTTGAATGTGTATAATGAATTATTTAATACCTCTGACAAGTCACTTTCCTCCCCAAGACTTTTAAGTCAACCGGTATCACGTAGTCTCCTACCAGGAGACAATTCTGATTTTCTATGCAAATTCAGCTTTCACAAGTCAGCAGTATAGGATCAAGAATCTAGAGCTAAAGGGACCTGAGAAATCATTAAGTCCAATCCCCTTATTTTACAAAAAAGAAATTGTGGCCCAGAGATATCTGAACTGCCCAAGGTCACACACAGGTAGTAAGTTGTAAAATTTTAAAGAGTTATAGAAGTGTGAGTTGTTATTATTATTTCATGGAATCACAGGAATCTGAGATTATTTTTACTAGAAAACATCTTACTGACCATTTAACCCAACCCTTTATTATACAGATGAGAATACTTCAGGCCTCGAGATACTTTGCCTTGCACAGGGTCACATTAAGTGATGGAGCCAGCATGAACAAGGACTGGAATCCTGACCTTCTGATGTCAGATCCTATGCTATACCATGGAACAATAATTAAAAGCACAATTTTTTGTAAGTTAACAACACTGGACAGAAAAAATAATATAAATAAATAAAGCACCTCCAAAGGAAGGTACAACAGTATTAGTGACTGGCATTTATAACTTCTAGGACTGTGCCACAATTCAACTGCATTTAAATAAATGAATTTCAGAGTTGGGAGACAGTACAAAATTTGGAAGGGTCTCATGAAGAGCTAATCTAACTCCCTCCCCAATTATATCTCTTACATACAAATGGTCAAGGGTGTGCCCCAAATGAGCCCAGAGAAGGGAAGGGCCTTGTCTGACGTCTTTAGTTAATTCTTAGTTTTAAAGTCATTAGGGCAATTTTAAATTTTTGTTGTTCAGATCACATTTTATCTCAACAACTGATCTGTAACATAGTCTTAAAAGAACTACCTGAAGTATCTTTGAGAATTCAAGTTAGTTTGCCCATCATTTTACCTCTCATACCTCTACTAGTGTCAAAACCAGGATCTGCACTTGGTCTTTCTGGTTCAGAAGTCAGCCCTCTACGCACAATGTCAAAGTGCATCTTGCAACCATAACTTAATCAAAACTAAACGGGGCAGGGTGGGGGGGAGGGAGGGGGTTAGGTGGCACAGTGAATAGAACACCAGCCCTGGAGTCAGGAGGACCTGAGTTCAAATCCAGACTCACACATTTAACATTTAGTAGCCATGTGACCTTGGGCAAGTCACAACCCCAAATGCCCCCTCCAAAAAGCAAAAAAAAACCAAAAACAAAAAATAAACACCTAAATGAAGGGATTCCAAAAATTGAAACATGAAATCAAAGGGACATCTCAGCATTATGCTAACCATCATTATTTATGAAAAAAATAATTTACTCTTTTTAGAAGGCAAGTTATAGAAATAACCAATCACATTTACAAAGCACTTTTAAATTTACCAAGTAAATAAAATCCTTATGCACCCGCATGGACAAGCATTTCTATCAAGTGTATAAGGCATTCTGGCTCACCCCCTGGATGACCCTGGTATATCTCATTCTTAAGAAGGTTAGCATTTGCCATTGCCAATGTGTCACTGATAATGCCCATCACAACCAATTCAGAAGCAGGAAATTCTTTCACCTGTGGGCTGTATATAGCAGGAGAGGAGGCAGATGCCAAAGCCACTGTGATGAGACTGAAGTCATAATGCTGGCCCTGGAGTCTGTACTAACAGGTTAGCTGCCAACCAGTGATACTGGGGCTTCTGAAGGCCTGGTGCTAGTCTCAGCCTATGGAGAATCATTTGTCCACTGCCAGTTAAATAGTATGGAAGAAGATGCATTCTCTGCCCATTATAATTTCTAGCTACATAAAAGTGTTTTAGAAAGGTTGTTCTTGGCAGCTACATACTAGAAGAATGGGGGAAAGGGAGAGATCTAACCCAAGGAAACCAATTAAGATCATAAGGATTCAGGGCTAAAGGGACCTTAGAGGTCATGTATTCACAGGAGTCCTGTGTTAGTCTTGGGAGTCACAAGACTGGGGACTGGGGTTCAAGTCCTGGCTCAGTTATATTCCAAGGTGGATGACCTAGGGTAAGTAATTCCAGTACCTCTCTGGGTTCTGGTCTTCTGGAAAATGAGGGGATTGGCCTAGATAATCAACAAGCATCTATCTAGTACCAACTATTGATCAGACACTGCACTAAGCACTGGGGATACAAATCAAAAGTTGATCCCTGCACTCAAAAAATGTATTCCTATTTCTCTCTGAGGTCCTTTCTATTTCTAAAATTCTATAATTTGTCCAAGATAAGAGAGTTAGTTAGTGGCAGAACCCAGACTCAAGCCTAGGTCTTCCCAGATTAAGACCAGTGATCTTTTCACTACACTATAGTAGGAAAAGATAGGTGGGACAGCAGATAAGAGCACTCGGCCTGGAATCAGGAAGACCTGAATTCAAATGTGACCTCAGACACTTACTAACCATGTGACCCTGGGCAAGTCACTTAACCTCTGTTTGCTTTCTATGTGCTATTATAGAAATGTTAGCTACTATTATTACACCATGCTGGCTCCCTTAACAAAACCAGGGCATGCATGCAGTACTAAATTTGGACTCCAAATATATCTCAAACTTCTCACTGTTATAAGGCAATTTTCCAACAAAAAGAGCAAGGCTCAATTAGTCAGGCATATGGGAAGCTAGGTCCTAGGCCTAGCCACTAGATCACAAAATTGCCTAATAATTCATGGCACAGAAAAACAACAGTCCTCATCTTTGAACAAGATAACTCCTTAATAACCCAAGCATAAGAAAAATCAATGGCTACCAATGTGGCTATTTGTGCAGCCATCTACACTATAGAAAGAATGGGGATCAGAAGTAGCTTCCTAACTTTCTCAGTCTTCAAAGGAAACAAAAGAGTGGGTGAATGAGCTATTTCTGCCTAAAAACTTTTGAGGTAGATTACAGCTCTCTTAAAATAAAAAAAAAACATAGCTCTGTCAGTTCCAAAGGATTCATGATGAAAATGCTATCCACATCCAGACAAAGAACCGATAAGAATCTGAATGCAGATCAAAGCATACTATTTTCACTTTTTTTTTCTTTTGGTCTTTCTTCTTTCACAACATGACTAATATGGAAATATGTTCTACATGACTGCACATATATAACCTATATCAAATTGCTTACTGTAGGGGATGGAGGGGGAAAGGTAGAGAAAATTTGGAATTCAAATATTTTTAAATGAAAGTTAAAAAAATTATCTTTACATGTAATTGGGAAAAATAAAATACTAATAGCTCCATGCTGTTAATTTTAGGACACATTTTTTCTTCTCTCCTTTAAATATTTAAGATTATAGTCTAACTGAACAATGAGGGGACTATTTTGAGAAATTTTTTAGAAGAGAAAAAGATCTTTCTAAATGTAATATCCTCATCTCTGCCTGACTTCCCTGGCTTCCTTAAAGACCCAGTTAAAATTCCATCTTCTTCAGGAAGCCTTTCTTAATTTCCCTTAAATCTAGTACCTTCCCTCTATAGATTATTTCAAATTTATTCTGTTTATTACAGGTGTCAAACATCCAGCCCTTGGACCACAGAGTCAGCAACACTCCCAAGTGCATGTAATTAGGAAATATTCAATAAAATAAATAAAATTACAATAAAATATGTTAACTTGTGATTTTCTAAATCAATATGTGGCCCAAAAAGAACCTTATGTACTACTGTTTAGTGGTCCTGGTTCTATTTGTGTTTGATGTCATTGCTGTACATAGTTTGTTTGTACATAATTGTTTGCATAGGGTCCCCCCATTAGACAGTGAGCTCCTTGAGAGCAGAGACCTGTCTTTTCCCTTTCTTTGTGTCCCCAATGCTTAGCACAGTGCCTGGCACATAGTAGGAACTTAATAAATTCTTACTAACTTGACAGGTTATTTGTGGGCTACCCAAATACATCACTGTATATTTCATTAATATCTGAAAGGCTCACTAAAACTTACTTCTAAATTATATTCACCGTTAGTGGATGGTGACAGAAAAATCTCTGTTCAAAGGAAAAAGCCTCTCCTTGTAAGTCTCAATAAACTGCACAATGGAAAATTTTCAGTTCTGTAAGCAAGAAGCAGAGATGCTTAGCTAAACCTGTGTTGCCTAGATACCAATGACATCTATTGCTAATACGAAGATTTCAACATCAGCACAGGAATATACGGACAAGTAACTGAAGTAAGCTAGTGGGTGGTGATTTCCAGTTCTATTCCTCTGTTATTCTAGTCCAGACAGGTACCAATTTGTCACATGCAAAGATTCAGAACAACAAAATAATCCCATCCCATTTGTAAGTCTGATTTCAATTAAACCAATTTAAAACGTATGCTAGTTATTAATTCTAAATGTGACTTGTTCTAGACCTTGATGCAATCAGCATAATAATCTACAAACAAAGAGTATTTGGAGGACCAAAAAGGGGTTAACCTTTTCATCATGTCCTGGATCCTTTAGGCAGTCTGGTGAAGCTTATGGACTCCTTTTCAGAATAATATTTGTTGCTAACATAACTGAAGGAGATGATAAATTTCTGTTAGAATTAAGTGAAAATAATCATATAATTTTTTCCCATTCAAGTTCCTGGACCTCTATTTAAGAACTCTTTAAGGCATCTCTTCTAACAAAACAGGCTAGCATATACCTACCTGCTCTATACTTTGCCTGACATCAATGATCAGTCATGAAATAACATTCCCATGTTTTTTCTATCAAGATTCTCATATAATTGTCACACATGCATGGGAAATGCTTTGCTGGAGAACCTGAAGGCAGCATTTGTTCTACTGCAGCAATTTTCAAACTCTTATTAATTTTTATTTTTATTTTCATTTGCAAATTCTCCCTCCTACATTCCCTCCCAATCCACTGAGAAGACAAGAAATAAGATGCCGGGGGAAGCTAGGTGGTGCAGTGAATAGAGCACTGGCCCTGGAGTCAGGAGGACTGGAGTTCAAATCCGACCTCAGACACTTGACACAATTACTAGCCATGTGACTTTGGGCAAGTCACTTAACCCCAATTGTCCTACAAAAAGCAAAAAAAAAGAAAAAGAAAGAAGATGCCTGTTATATATGAGTTCTCATATTCTCTTTTTAGTCTCATGATCCCTTTACACTTTTAAAAATTATTAAGGATCAGGGCAGCTAGGTGGCACTGTGAACAGAGCACCAGCCCTGTAGTCAGGAGGACCTGAGTTCAAATGCAGCCTCAGACACTTAACACTTAAGCTAGCTGTGTGAGCTGGGGCAAATCACTTAATCCCAAGTGCCCTGCCTTTCCCCCTCCAAAAAGCCAAAAGTAAATAAATAAGGATCTTCCAAAGAGTTTTTTATTAGTTACATCTAATGATATTTACTGTATTAGAGATTGAAATGTCTTAGTATTATTATGAAAATAGCTTTGACGGGGCGTCCAGGTGGCTCAGTGAGTAAGAGCACTGGCTCCAGTGTAAGGATAACCTGGATCAAATCCCGGGCTCAGACACTTAGCACCCACCCAGAAACACCTAGCCATGTAACCTTGAGCAAGTTACTTAACCCTGACTGCTTTAAAAAAAAAATAGCTTTGACCTTCTGGACCCCTTGAGAGGGCCTTGGAGACCCTCAGGAGTTCCCAGACCACATTCTGAAAATCAATGTTCTACTTAATCAAATGTTTCTCTCTAGTCAAACAAAACACAATAGAGATTTGTACAATTCTCTACTTTTTGTCAACTGCATGGTGATAATGATATGATTTACTATAAAATATTATTTGTTAAAGCTTTCCAGCTCTCTTCTAATACCTTCATTAAGGGTATTTTTGCTGTGCATACAGATTAATTTTGTAAAAAAAATTTCACAAAGTAAGCACATAGGTCAGTAGTTCTTATTCTCGTCTTTTTTGTGATAATAAGGTTCAAGGTTTTTTCCACATTTTTCATAATTTCTTCTCTACCTTTGATTGTGAGAATCAATCCCTCAGTGTCTTCAGAATTATATCACCTCCAGCACACACCTTCTCTGTTTAAATTTGGTCTGTTCAAACTGCTTTTCCCATCTTTGTTTCCTTCAGTGCCACTTCTGCATCCTCTAGAAGTATCTTGGAATTCTGATCTTTAAAAAAGTCCAAATGCAGTGGACCTCCACTGCCCTTGTTGGAAAAGAAGCAGGGGCCTGAGGGCAGAATGTTGCATATATTTTCAGATGTTGTCACTGTATTGGTTATTTTTGTTCAACTGTTTTTTCTTTTTTAGAAGGAAGGGTTTAATTCTAAGAGGGAAGATGGGAGTATACTGAGAAATAACTGTGATATAAAAATAGAATAGAGAGTTAGAAATGCAGTCAAGAAGATATAGGTTCAAATCCTACCTTTGACACTTACTAGATGTGTGACCTTGGGCAAGTCATTTGACCTCTGAGCCTATTTCCTCATCTGTAAAATGGAGATAATGCCTTGTAAGTTCCTACCACAAAAAACTGTTGTGAGGCTCAAATGAGACAATATATAAAGTGTTTCGCAGATTTTAGAGCACTATATAAAGGTCAGGTATCATTATAATTATAAAAACTTCTCTTTTACAACTGTTTTATCTGTTATCCTCCTTCAGGTTTCAAACTTAAATAACCTTAGAATTACTTTCCTTAGCTGGGTCTTTTGACAAACTTTCTATGAATCTGTTTTTCCCTGCACTGCTTCTCCATGTTATTTGAAACAATATTGTTTGGAATCTTTTGCCATCCTTCCCAACAGTATTTTACATGGGTTTATATTCTAAACTAGAATATAAACCTTTGCCACTGCAGTGCTCCATAATCACTCACACTTTACAAAAAATTATAAATAAGCTATGTTGAAGGATGCCATCTGAGGGCAGGGAAAAGAGGACAAGACAACCAGGTCATGCTGTGACAGAGAGCCAAAGAGCCCTCCATATGCTTGATTGGTGTACTCTGGAATTCATGAGAAATCAAAGAAGACTGCTAGCATGTTAGAGGGTCCATCACAGGATGGGTAAGCATAGATAATTTGTAATCTGCAGCACCGAAGAGAATACTTACATCAATGAGTTTACAGCATAATCTGAATATAATATCTAAATCATATTTCTGATAACATACTATACAAAATTCACATGATACTATATACATGCTCACATATGCACATATAGATATACACACATGCAACAAATCTTTATAATTACATAGAGGGAAAAATAATCTGAAGAAAACAAAAAAAATTATGCAGCATTTTGTTAAACTTTATTATAATTAGGGTGGCTAGGTGGCAAAGTGAATAGAGCACTGGCCCTGGAGTCAGGAGGACCTGAGTTCAAATCCAGCTTCAGACACTTAACACACACACACACAACTCCTGTGTGACCTAGAGCAGGTCACTTAACCCCAAATGCCCTCCAAAAAAAAGCAAAAAATAAAACCCAACTTTATTATAATTATTTTCAATATCAAAGTAAACTGTTCTAATTTTGTTTTTTTGATCTATTTTGTATTTTAGGGTTTTTTAGTGTTTTAATTTTGATTTTTGTCTATTTGTACTATATTTTTGAGTGTTAAATGTTTATAATTAAAAATTAGACTTCAACACTTCCTTGGAGTCACAGCTCTAACAATGCCAGTATTGTTAGATTACAATATGGCAAAAGATTACAATCTAATCACACCTTTCCATCCTGTATGATTCTGGTTCATGTTTTCAATAAAAAATCTACCCAATGCACAAGCAGCTTTATGTAGTTCTTTTGTATAGTTTGTGCATCACTCAGACTGCTTCTCCATTATCCACTGCTTTAACTTTATACATTTACATTTCCTAAATTACATGTTTTATGATACTTTTTGTATGCAGACAATCACTGGTAATATGCTGTTGCCCTCTACCATATGTTCTTCCACTGACCTTTGGGGTCATTTGAAATTTTGATGCTTCATAGATTTTAGTGTGTTCCATGATTCACAGTAATAGACCATGAAGAACAGGAAATCAGGTTTGTGTCAAGAAGTGATTCTCTAAGACTATACCAGCAGAATGGAACCAATTGGCAGGTACTTCCAAGTTCTGAATATCATCTTAGTTAACAGACTATAAACTAGTCTAGTTTTAGTAATGAAGAATCCATTCTATCAGGTGATAAGTTGTATGGTCATGGCCCATAATATTATGGTCCATAATTTTTAAAAAAATTCTGCTTATAAAATACATTCTCTGTGAATTCTGTATCACTCGGAACAACAGTTAATCCAGTTAGAATGACCATTAACAGTCTTAAAGCTCCTCTTACAGTCTAAGAAAACCAGAAATAGACTACTTAAAGTTTCATATTTTGCTGAATTTCCAATACCAAAGTGGACTCATTGTCAAAACAAAATCTAACTTTTAGTCAAGATTAAGGTTTAAAAGCCAAAGTAGCCTCAAGGCTAACAGTTGACTTTGTCCTGTGTGTGAAATTACGGACACTTGACTTTATTTTAATTAACAATTTACAGGACTATTAATAGGCTGCAAGCTCAAGCTCCTTGAGAGCAAGAAAGGAATCTTTTACATCCTGAGATCTCCTTCAGAGTCTGGCACACTATGTTCAACAGAGTAGGCACTTAGCTAAAATGAAGAGAAGACAATGGTACACTGTTAAAATATTACAAGTCAAAATGGTCCTGATAAGGTCCTTATGTTAAATACATTTTAATAAGTCTTTGAAATTTCCCCAAAAGGAAGGAACTTGGAAGATTTTACTATTTTCCATAAATTTCAGTAGCTTGTTTTCTATAGAACCTAGTTGATATTAAATTCATTTCTCTCCATATTTTGCCATTAAAAACATACATGCTATATAAGCGAACAGTCTATTTGATTTGCAATTTCAGATGCTAATTGTCATCAACTTCCTTTATTCTATCCTGCTTGTCAAGGTGAGTACCATTTTGCTGTTAAAGCATTCAAAACAATATAAGGATACAAGAGAAAAAAAAAATGTTAATTAAATGTGGTATTAAAAATTTCCACCAGGGGCAGCCAGGTAGCACAGCGAGTAAGAGCACCGGCTCCAGTGTCAGGATGACCTGGAGATCGAATCCCGGGCTCAGACACTCAGCACCACACCCAGAAATAACTGGCCATGTAACCTTGAGCAAGTTATTTAACCCCAATTGCTTAAAAAAAAAAATTTCCACCAAACTAGGCCTTTGGTGAAAGTAACTACAACTGAAGCATATCTACCATTACTACTAGCTCCTTTTTCCTCTAACAAGTTTTTCATTTACCAACACATTTAAAATTTCTTCTGAGGCCTGACTGTGACATAAAGTTGATGATGGGCTACTCTTGAAATCGATGCCTGTAAAGCTTGAGTTTTTACAGATCTTATGAACCTGGAAACACTTATATGGGTCCCACAAATGGATGAATCTCTGTTCTGGTAGAACCAGCCCATTTAAAAGTGGAGAGGCAAATGGAATCTAACAAACTGATTCCCAGGTAACTGAACTGTTCTAACCACCACAATTTATGAAAAGTCTACTAAAATATTCATCTCCAAAGTGGGATTCACGTAAAACCCAAGGGGTATGATAGGAAAATATTAGCATTTCTATTTGTATTTATTTTTATCTTATAAATAAAGCTTTATTAGAATAAAAAATGTTTGAAATTAAAAATCTAAAATATGGATCTAACTACAGAGTACTAAAAAACCTTGTCCTAAATGTATACTATGCTTTGAGATATTACTAATGAAGCCATCATAACTAGTAAGACATTTTAAAAATAAGCTATTGCCAAAAAATAACGTGTCTCCTACAAAGACTCTCATATCTGCACCCTTCAAAAAAATAGAAACAAAATTTTCTAATCTGTTTAAAATCATTCAAACTAAGAATTTCAGTAGGTTTTGTACCCATTTGTTAAAAATGTAAAAATGCAACGCCTTTCAAATCACTTACAAAAACTGGTTGATATCTGATGGAAATTTACTAGAAGAAATGTACCTTCAGATAATGGTAGAAATGAAAATAAAAGTTTTGTGATTTAGGAAAGTGAAGCCAATGATACCTCTTCCATTTGGATCTATCCATTATGTTTGTGAGGTATTTGTTTTTCAACTGCAACAGCCATTAGCCAGAAATCACACTAGGAATTTATTAAGTACCTATTATGTACATAATGAAATACCTATTATGTACATAACAGGGAATACAAGACAACAGTAAAACAGTCTCTGCCTTCAAGTAACTTACATTCTAATGGAGACAAGTACAGAAAAAAAAAAACTGAACTCAGAATCACATCTTCTAATAACTGAATGACAAAGTTTTTGGGTTTTGTTTGGTTTTTTTTTTTTTTTTGCTTTTTTGGAGCGGGGAAGGCAGGGCAATTGGAGTTAAGTCACTTGCCAAAGGTCAAACGACGTGTGTGTGTGTGTGTGTGTGTGTGTGTGTGAGTGAGAGAGAGAGAGAGAGAGAGAGAGACAGAGAGAGACAGAGACAGAGAGAGACAGAGATAGAGAGAGACAGAGAGAGAGAGAGTCTGCGGAGGAATTTGTACTCAGGTCCTCCTGATTCCAGGGCCAGTGCTCTATTTACTGCTCCACCTAGCCACCCCGAATCACAAAGTTTTAAGCCAAGATTTTTAAAAGTAAGGAAACATAGTCATATGGCTAGTATGTACAAATGAGTTTTATACTATTAATAAAACAATTTAAGTTTGTCATCTTTATCTCATCCTTCAAAATTTGTTTTTAAATGTACCTAATATATTAGTTTAATAGTACACATGTACAATTTTTAAATAGATAAATGTTTATATAGGGGATGCATGCTCAAAATATTTTTACTGATAAGGATGCATAATAACAAAAAGGTCTGAGACCACTATATGCTAAGGCATACAAGGGATGCCGATGGAGAGACCCATTGATATCTATGAAATGATGAATACTTTAAGTACAGCTGCACACAAAACCCAAATATTTTGTACTCTTATTCACATCACATATGTGCAATTACATTCTATGGCAGTTATCCCTTCTAAATCAAGAGAGTTAGGGGCATAGCACCCTTCTATCTGGAAAATCCTCATAAAATATCTGGGCCTTCTATTTGTACCAGAGAAGAAGTCTGAATCTTTTATTTTTTATGGGGTGTTTACAGTACCTTATTGTAAAATTTGGGTTGATAGTTATACTATACATATTTAATGCATTTTTGAAATTCTAAACTTTTTCTGTTCCATCTGCTGGCCCTTCAAGTGTTGTCTGCAGTTTCCACAAAACTCCCCCCAAAATTCCCATTTAATTTCTTATTCCAGGCCTCCATATATCAAAACCTGTATAGGAGAAGTCTCAGTGTGGAAAGTCTTGTTGCAGAAGGGATAACCATATAAGAAATTGGACTGAGGGGTAGCTAGGTGTCTAAGTGAATAGAGCACCAGCCCTGTAGTCAGGAGGACCTGAGTTCAAATCCAGCCTCAGACACTTAACACTTAGTAGCCATGTGACCTTGGGCAAGTCACTTAACCCCAAATGCCCTGCTTTCCCCCTCCAAAAAGCAAAAAAGAAAGAAATTGGACTGAAACAGGCATTACCATTACTGTTTTATTAAGTGCTTTAATGAAGGGTTTCCATACATTTAGCAGGGAATGAACTACTGTAAAGCCTGCTACCTACTACCTTTACATGACCCTGGAATATTACTTAACATTTAGACCTCAAAGATCACCAAGATCCCATATACTTTTAAATTTTATAATCTTGTACATTGTGCATTATCTGCAAAGCATTTTCTCACATTTTGGTAGCTATTTACAAAATTCCATCCCAGGTCAAACCCTCAGGGTAGGTTGTAGAAGTTTTATCATTTTGTCATTTACAAATGAGATCATGAATCATATGGTCAAAGAATCAGAATTTGAATTTGGGCCTCCTGACTCTTAAGTTCAAATCACTACAGAGGTACTGAGATGCCTCTTTGATATATTTCATTGGGAAGTTATATTAACACCATAAACAGAACACAAATACAACCATTTTCATAATTAGGTCCTTAAGAAAATCTTTTATCATTAAAGCAAGAGCCCATCAATTTGGTTTTTAAAAATATTTCAATTATTTCAACAGAACAGATTCCTTTGTAATTCTATGTATTACTTTATACATTTAAAAACATTTTTCTGAGTTCATAGATTCACCAGACTGCCAAAGTGGTCCATGTAAATACAAATTACATTAGTGGGTTCCAATATTTCCACTTTCCAGTTTTCAAATGTAACTTCAAACTTTCCCCCCTATAGTTGGGGGGGAATACAGGAGGGTCTTTTTTATTGCGCTGCCCTCTGGCACACACTCGTTAACATCATAAAATTGCCCCACAGAAGGGCTACCAAAAAACCCCCAAAATATCCATGAATAACAATTTACATTCACCTCAAATAAAAAACCTCTAAGCTTAAATTTGCCATAGCCCCCAAGCTTTACCATCAGTAATAACCTCCACAAAACTAATGAAGCTACAAAAAAATGTTCAAAGATGTGTGGTGAAAATGACAAGTTATATGATTTTAGAGGAGTTCACAGACATTACCCTATTGGCTTTAGTTTCCTCCTCTGTCAAAAGGGGCTGGACTATGCAAGAAAGACTCTCAGGTACTTTCCAGCTCTAATTAAGGAGACAAGCAAATACAGAATAAAATAAAAATGAATTAAAAAATGTGCTGTATCACACAGTATAAAGTCATGGATTTTAAAACATAAGGAAGTATGCTCATACTAATGCTCACTAAAATATTAGTAATAATATTTTAATTAGAATAAAATGGGGTTTGCATCATTAATGAATAAAATAAAAATTATTTTAAAATAGCTTATCACCTTTACCTCATTCATTTCAATTTAGATTTCACAATACAATTTACTAGTACAATATGAAGATATAGTTTTAAAATAAAGAAATATGTGTAATATGGAGGAAGTATGCCAACTTTTTTTTTACTGACAAGGGTGGTACTTAACAGATGCATAAAATACATGTGTACTTTTCAGTTTTAACAGTCATCATTTTTATGAGCAAGAAGAGTGAACAAGAAGAGGTCTCACTCTCAGCATAGTATCTCATATTTATGGCACTTATCAGATCACTGACATACTGTCTGTTAGTGCTGAAAGAAACCTTAGAGATAATTTTGTCTAACTCCATCATTTTACAGATACAGAAACTAAGGTCATCCTGCCCTAAAATATAGCTAGCATCATAAAATGTCTTATTCTCCCACAATAAGCACTGTGAGGACTGGGTATGGGCCTTATCTGTTTTATCTGACCAACCACTGCACCTTAAATTATGTATGGGCTTGGAGAATATTGAATGAAAGGAGGGGGAAACTGAACTTTGAAAGTTTGTACACAATGAACCAATTTATGAAGCTGTTATCAAGTACAAAAAAAAAAAAATAGAAATAGCCATGACATTTTTATTCCTACCCCATGTTAAATGGAGACTTTGTTCTAGAGATTAGGAAACTGAGACTTAGGATCCTGAAATTCCGTGATGAACTCTATCTGCTCCCCTGAAAGGGAGCAGACCCAAGTGGTTCAGAAAGTCCCAGGTTCTAAGTGCAAACATTGCTAAGTATGGCACCTTCCCATTCCTAAAATAAGCCATTAAGTCATTCAATAAAAAATGTATTAAGGTTTGCTATGTAGAGAGCACCGGTGCACAGCAGTGAGGAAGACAAAGTCTGGATATGATCCCTGCTCTCATGGAGTTTACAATCCAGCAGAGGAATAAAATAAAAGCACAAATAACTGTGAGACGTCATGGTAGTTGTATTAGAGAGGTACAAAGCACTAAATGAGGTAACAGAGGCAACCAAAAAATTTTAGCAGAGTATTATTATGTTCCATGCAGATGGATCGTGAGCCTAGCAGTGTACAGAAAATGCAGAACTGCACTAAGAGAGTAGTGACAGGCAGGCCGATCAGGAAACAACTGAAACTGTCCAGACAGAGGGTAAGTTGTGGCAGTTAAGAACAGAAAAGATAGGTCAGATACGAGATTTCAAAAGTCTCCTGAACAGGACTTGGTCCTGAATAAATACATATAATTGGATATAAGACCGAAAAGACAGCTGGGAGACCAAAGGTGCTCTCTTAAGGAGGGCTGGGCCTCCTGATGCTGCAGGGCATCTTTTTCATACTTATGTTTGGTGCCATGTCACACACACCCCTTTGGCATTCTGGCGAAACCTACGGACCCCCTGATGAAATAAAGATACTGGAGAGGGCTTACCGCAGTGCCTGGCACATAATAGGCGCCTAATGAATGCTTGTAGCCCCACCCATATTGTTGCCTATATTCACAACGGAAGGGCACGTTCAAGTTCAGCTAGAGGTGAGTGAAAATAAAGACGTAATTTTTTTTCCCCATCCAAGTTCATGGACCCCCTGATTTCTAGCCACTGACTCGCCTCGGTTAAAAGCCCTGCCGTAAGCTGACTTCCGTTTTCACCCCAATATGGGGATGTAGACGAAATGAGCGCCATGGTAACAAGATTTAGGGTGCAGTCCGGCTACCAAAGCCAGCCTGCTCCCTTCATAAACCAGCAAAATGAGGCCCAGGGGGAAGACAAGACTCAGGCAGGGCTCAAGCCCCCCGGGTGGATGGGGGAGGGATGGGTGTAGAGTGTGAGGCACGGAGGTGAAGCCTTGGGAGGACTAGGGACCCGGCGGCCGGCTTAGGGCTCCCCCGCCCCCGCCCGCTTCTCCCCAGCCGCCCAGGCCAGGGTGGCGTGGGAGGGGGCAGAAAGGGGAGGGGCGAAGAGGAGGGAGGGGGAGGAGGAGGATGAGCTAGAGGGCCCCGGGAGCAGCCGGCTCGGGAGCGAGGGGGAGGGAAGGAGCGCGGGGCCAAGCCCAGCCGGGCCGGCCCGGGGCGGGGCTGATAGGGCCAGGCCGGGGGCGGCTTCCGGGGGGCGGTGAGGGGCGCCGGGTACCCTCGAAGGCGCTGCCGGGACTCCGGGCCGGGGTCGAAACGAGGGGGGGGAAGGTCAGATGTGGAGAGGCCTGGCAGCCTCCCCGGCGGGAAGAGCGAGGAGGCGGCAAAGGACGTTACGTTACCTGCGGCTTAGGCCCGTGCGGTCCCCGGTGGCGGCTCCAGCTCTATTGTTTCTCCGGAGCCAAAATGGCGGCCACCGCCGCCGCGGGCTCCCCCCGCCGGGTACCCTCGCTCTCAGCGAATGGCCTCATTGGCTCTGGGCGGGAGAGACGCTCGCTGATTGGATAGCCCAAAATACGCTGTTGCTAAGGTGCCTGGTAACCTGGCTGGGAGGCTTCGAGGCCGGGGGAAGGGAAACTCAAGTGGAGGGGGAGGGGGAGGGGGAAACCGAACTTGTGCCTAGGGGCTACTAGGAGTCCTTGGGCCCGCAGTCGTGTGACATCATCTTGTAGCCCAGCTGAATAAAACATCCCATTCCCACTCATTTTCCTCCAGCACCCCCCATGCAACACCATCCACACACCCCACCCCTTACATTAATCTCGCCAGATCCCTGTCGAGTACCCCTTCCCCCAACAGGTGCCCCCATTGTTCCGCTGAACACCACACACTTCAATGTCTCCCATCCCCCAGCTGACCCCAGACATCCCATCCTCTATAGCTCCCCTTCTCTCCCACTGAATGACAGATTCCCATCCCCCACAACATCCTCCATCACCCAGTGAGCTCCATGCACGTCATCCACCACAGTCTCCCCATCCTCTGTCCCCACTGAATCACCCGCTACCATCACTCACCGCATCCTCCATCTCCCATCCCCCACGATGCTCCCCATTCCCCCTTCCCTCCCGGTGAACACCACAAACTCCTGTCCTTCCACGATTTGACCTGTCCTAATTACAGTGGAACACCAGCCTGAGACCCATCCCTGTCACTCATCAGTATTGATTTTTGCAGTCCTTGGAGGGACAGTGAAAAGAGCCCGGGCCTGGAAGCCAGGAGCCCTGCGCCCTAATGCTGATTATCTGGATAAGTGACCTTGAACACTGACCAGACCCAAAGAGGGGTATCGATTATGTCAGCAGGAAGGCCTTGGTGTCCCCTGCTGTTATCTGTGGTGTGAATAAAGGCACGGGTGATTTCCTTATCATATTTACTTATACAAAGCTAGGAGGAACCTCCAACAAGTTCTATGGCAGGATTCAAAAAGATTCTTACCAGAATAGAACAAAGGATCAGCTCAAAAAAGGTCAATTTAATAGGAAATTCTCTTGCCTGAGCCCACTTCTGCACTCTAGAAGAAAAACAGAAATTAAAAGAGCAAATGAAAATTTAAAAAGAAGGCTAGTATCACCTCTATTTAACTGGCTGGAGTTGGAAAGTGTCAAAGTAAAATAAACCTTCCTAAACAATTAGAGCTGTTGCAAAGTAGAATGAGTTGTTAGATAAAATAATCATCCGAAGTATTTGGTCAGTAATCATTTATTAAGCACATAAGTTTGGCACTTAGACAAGAGTTCATCTCAAGTCAATCAGATCATCTTCAGGGCAACAGTCACTATATCAGGGTTTGGTTTCTGTCCTTCTGACAAAATAGTAGAGAAAACAATAGTCATCAGTCAGGAAAACATGGTTCCAAGTACCTCTTCTAAAACATACTGGCAAATTCTAGTTGTATGAGCCTGGGAAAGTCCCTTACCTCTCAATTCTCTAGGTAATTTTCTCCCAGCCTTATTTAAATTAGAGAACAGTTGCCCATCTGCATTGCTAGAAAGGGTTTCCACACCGGGATCAATGAAACCACACATCTGTTCCCACCCCCCCCAAAAAAAATAACTGACCTGCTCATATTTTATTAGGGCTAGAGGAAAGTGCTTAGCAATTGTTCCAAAACAAAAGCTTACCACCTAGAAAATTCATCAGATTGAATCCCTCAAGTGAACTCTCTTGATCAACTTTTTTTTTTTTTTTTGCTTTTTGGAGGGCAAGTGGGGTTAAGTGTCTGAGGCTGGATTTGAACTCAGGTCCTCCTGACTCCAGGGCTGGTGCTCTATTTACTGTGCCACCTAACCGCCCCAGATTTGTACTATTTTCTACAATTTTCCATTTTCCCTAGCACTGAACTCAGGACCTTGCATAACTTAATGTCTTAATTGAACAAACTATGAAATGGCAGCCACAGTGTCCAGAAAGAGCCCTTCCTGGCTCAAATCATATATGGAGTATTTTGTTCAGTCTTGGGCTTCACATTTTAGGAAGGATGTGACCAGCTATAGAACGTCCAGGGCAGCCAGGATAGTGAGAGTTGGACACCATGCTATCAGTGATATTTTAAACAAATTAGGGATGTTTAGGCCAGAAAGAAAAGGCATTAGGAGTACATGATTTGTCTTCAGATATTTTACATTTTCTCAAGGGGAGGAAGGATTAGACTTGGTCTTCTTGGGCTCATAGGGCAGAACTAGAAAGAATGGAAATAGGTAGCCTAGAGGCAGATTTTGGCTGTAGGTAGAGATCTGTCCCAAAGTAAAATGGGTTGGTTAGATAAAGTAGTCAGTTTCCTATATCATTGGAGGTACTTAATCAGTCAATAAACATTTATTAGGCACCTACTATGTGCCAAGAATTTCCTTAGGGACACAAAAAGAGATAGAAGACAGTCCCTGCCCTCAAGGAGCATACAATAGGAGAAACAATAAGTTGTACACGTATGTACAAACAAGCTACATATATACATACATACATGCATGTATATATGAAGTAATTAAGAGAGGGAGGTACTAGAATGAAAGGTAACTAACTGGGAAAGCCTTCACTCAATCAGTAAACACTTATTAAATGCCTACTATATGTCAAGCTCAAGCACTATGCTGAGTGTTAGGGATATAAAAAGAGGCAAAAGACAGCCCTTCAAGGAGCTACAATCTAGGAGGAGACAATATGCAAACAAATATATGCAAAGCTAGATATTTATATAGGATAAATAGGAAATAATTAATGGATTAAGAATTAAGAGAAGTTGTGAAAGGTTTCCTTGTAGTGAGATTTTCATTGGAACTCAAAGGAAGCCAGGAAGCAGAAATAAGGAAGGAGAACATTCTGGGCATAGGGGATATCCAGAGAAAATGCCCAGAGCTCAGAAATGGAGCGTCTTCTTCATGGAACAGGAAGAAGGCCAAAGTTAGAGTGCTCTCTGGCTGGGAGTAAAAAGTAGGACAGGGCTACGTTATGAAGTGGTTTGGGAGTCAAAGAGAGGATTCTGTGTTTGGAGGCAATAGGGAACCACTCTAGTTTATTGAGTAGGAGGGAGACATGCATGGCAGGACCTGAGCTTTAGGAAAATTATTTTGGTAGCTGGAGGATGGATTGGAATTGAGAGAATACCCACAAGCAGGCTATTGAAATGGTCTAGGTGTGAAAGATGAGGACCTATACCAGAGCAGTGGTAGTGTGAGAAGACAGAAGGGGGCATATTCTAGAGATTTTTACAAAAGTGATCAGAGATGCTGCCAAGGTGAAAGGCCTTGGCAACAGATTGGCTATGGGAGGTGAGAGATAGTGGTAAGTCCAGAATGACACCAGTCCAGGTTGGGAGCCTGAGGGACTTAGGAGGATGATGTTGCCCTCTAAATAGGAAAGGTAGGAAGGAGAAGAGTTTAGGAGGGAAAATAATGAGCTTGGTTTTGGATATGTTGGGTTTAAAAGGTCTAGGTCAAGATGTCTGAGAGGCAGTTGGAGACATGAGATAAAAAGTTAGGGTAACACCTGGCCTGGCCGTGTAACCTTGAGCAAGTTACTTAACCCCAATTACTTAAAGAAAAAAAAAGTTAGGGCAAAACAGATAGATTGGAGAATCTTCAGCATAGAATGGTGATTAAATTCATGGGAGCTGATAAGATCAACAAATGAAGTGGTATAAAGGGAGAAGAGAAGAGGGCCTAGGACAGAACTCTGTGGAACACCTACAGTTAGGGGGCATCATCTGGATGAAGATCCATCAGAAGGGAGTAAGGGGTGGTCAGATATGTAGGAGGAGAAGCAAGAGAGAGTAGTGTCCTGAAAACCTAGAGAGAAAAGAGTATTATCAAGAGGAGCGCAATCCACATGTCAACAGCTGCAGAAAAGTCAAGAAGAATGAAGGTCGAGAAAAGGCCACTGGATTTGGCAATTATGAGATAATGAACAGTTTTGGAGAGAGCCTCTCAGGGTGGAATGATGAGATTAGAAGCTCGCTAGTAAGGAGTAAAGAGAGTGAGAGGAGAAAGAATGGAGGTACCTGTAGACAGACTTTTAAAAGAGGTTAGCCACAAAGGGCAGAAAAGATGTAGGACAATAATTAGTAGAGATGGAAGGAACAAGTGACTTTTTTTTCAAGAGGGGGAAAACTTTAGGCAGTAGGGAAGGAACCAGCACACAGGGAGAAATAAAAAATAACGATATTATAGTAGGGATGATGGAGCAATCTGTTGGCGGAGATGAAATGGAATGGGATTGCTTGAGTAGTTAGAGGGATTAACCTTGGTTAGGCTTCCTCCTCACATGAGACAGGGATGAAAGAGACAGTGGCAGAAGGCATCTCAGTGACATGAGATGACAAAAAGGAAAAGAAGAGGCAGCTGAACACAACTGTAAGCAAGAGTCAGCAGTATGTGAGGTACTATACTTAGATACTGAGGATACAAAATAATTCCTGCCATCAAGAAGTTTCTTATTAAGGTGTAACCCCAAACACCAAAGCTTGTATGGAGCCCTCCTCATTGGTGGAGATTGATTATGCAGTGCTTTCTCTTCTGGCTGAGGGCAGAATTGCTGAGAGCTAGAGAGAAGAGAGATCCTTATCTTCTGGCTTCCAGCTTCCAAAGAGAAGACTTGCCATTCTATGCTTTCTTCAGGTCCTTAGAAGGAGAAAGCTTCTGAACATGTGGAAGATCACATCCCTATCCCCAATTTATTACACTAAAGACTTCAGGGAATTGCCCCTTGGATGATATCTTAGTGTTCTCTCTCTCTATTTCTCTCTCTCTCACTCACTTATCTTGCTCCCAATGGGAGAGCTCATGAATTCTTGAAAATTATCTGGTATATGTTCTCCTATGTACACTTTCTCAGATTTCTGTTTGCTATACATTTTGATAAACAAATGTGTATGCTATTTACTGTTTGTTCATTGTGCAACTGGCATCTGGTGGGAAGGGAATCAAGCCTTGGATATATATAGCTTGAGACCTACCTTTCTCATTTAGGGATAGCAATCAGGAATACAGTTTGAACCAAAAAATTACTCTCCCTAGACTATCAATATTTAAGGGAGCTGATAGAATTCTAGACTGGTACTTCATCTCTCTGAGGAGAACAGAGCAGTCATTCTCTGGCTTCAACTTCCTATTTCCTCTCCTGGCTGGAATCAAAGTCTCCCTTGGACAAGGGGAGGTGGGGGAAGGGGGAGAAAGTAGAGGGACTTGGGGGGAGAGATATCTAAAGGCAAGAGCCTCCATTAGAGCCACATCTAAATAGACCCATGTTGGGGGGGGGGGGGGGGTTAGTGGCGCAGTGAATAGAGCACTGGCCCTGGAGTCAGGAGGACCTGAGTTCAAATCCGGCCTCAGACACAACACAAAAACTAGTCATGTGACCTTGGGCAAGTCACTTAACCCCAATAGCCCTCCAAAAAGCAAAAAATAAAAAAAAAATAGACCCATGTGGACAAACATAATGTACATGGGCACCACTATCCTAACACACCCTAAATAAGTGTGAGTTGAGCTACTGTATTTTCTGAAGTCTCTTCCAGTTTTGAGATTCCGTAAATTCTCCTAGTCTCAGTTTCCTCATCTGTAAAATAAAGGGATTAGACTAGTATATGGTCTATAAGATTTTTTCCAGCCCCTAAATTCTGTAGGCACTGATAGGGCAGGGAAGAAAGATATAAGACTATCCATCTATCAGAGTGGAGATAGGAGTAATGACTCCAAACTTGGGGACAATTTAATTCATCAAATATCTGCTAAATACCTATTTAATAATAGTAGTGTGCTAACAAAAACAAAACAGTCCCTAAGTTTGAGGAGCTGGTATTCTATGGGGGATACATGTGCCTAAATAAAGGTAGGGGTGATCATTAAGGTGGGTGGGGAGAAGAATTGGGCTTCATGAAGGGAAGATATAATACCGAAAAATGAAGATAGGGCTTTGAAGGTAGAGATGAGGGAGGAATTTGAGATGTGATAAAATAGTGATTGGAGAGATCCAGCAGAAAGTTGGAAATATGAAAGAAGATTCAGGAAAGGTTAGGGTTCTCTCTATATAGATTTGGGAGTCATCTTCATAGAGATTATAATTGAACCCTTGGGAGCTATTGAAATCAATAGGAAGAGAAGAGGATTCAGGACAGAGTAATGTGAATAGAGACCAAGAAGGATGAGAACTTATAAAATCCAATGGGTTTAGCAGCTGGTAACCATGGAGAGAGCAGATTTTAATTGAGGGATGGGGTCATAAACCAGATTGTAAAAGAGTTAAGAATGAGTTAATGGAAGCAGTGGATAGAAAGAGTAGAATCATTAACAATTAAGAAGAAAGATAAAAGATGATAGTTTGTGGCAGAACTTTTGCTTTGTTTTAATATGAAGGAGACCTCAACATGTCTGTAGGTAGCAGGGAAGGAGCCAGTAGATAGGGAGAAATTGAATATGAGAAAGATGGAATGAACAAAGGATGGGGCAAATACCAAGGAAGAATGGGGGGGGGATGGTGTTAAAGACACAAGGGTTGGTCTTGAAAAGAACCATTTCCTCAGAGAATGAATTGGTTTAGGATGATAGAAGATGCTTGATCTATGGTTCTCCACAGTTGTCAACCTCCAGTCTAAAGGGAATCTGCTTTCCCAGGTCTTGGACCAACTCTTCTCTGATCATTGGATTCTATCCATTTGCCCTTTTTATGCCTCAGTTTGTCCCTCTGTAATTTACAGATGAATTGCAGAGGTATCAGAAGGGGGGCTGGGAAAAGAGTATCAACTGCAATTATCCCCAACTCCTCTCTATCAAGATTCAAGAATCCCGGGTAACTATGGAGAGACAGTCAAAGAAGGGTATTTGGATCCAGGAATATTCAGTTTTATTTTTACACCACAGGCAAGAAATGAAAGGGATTCTAGCTGGCCTCCTCCAGCCTGGGGATCCACCTGCATCTACCTACTCTATCTCTACTACAGTTCCAGGAAAGGAGAGTCACTATGAATCAGTGTGAGGTCATGATTCTTACGTCAAAAATCATTACTTCATATGTAATAAGGTAGTCAGGTTCCACCCCAGTCTTTCTCTTTTGGACTTGTATTCAACTTTGCTGACCACTCCCTTCCTGCCCAGTGCTCTGACAAAAACAGAGGACCCTCCCTTTCCATCTCTGCTGCTGTCTCTACTGGGATTCCTAGCTTCTTAGTAATAATAACATGAATAATTTGTTTCTATTTCTATAGTATTTTAAGGCCTTACCAAGAGTTTTCAGGTCAATTCATTTCACCAGACTATTGAATGCTGGCTAAATGAAAGGCCCTTTGCTCAGCACAGTCCCAACCTTCAAGAAGTTCAAAGTTTCCTAGGACTTGGCAGGGCATGAAATGGGTGCACAGATATATAGGACTATATTCTGACAGTGGCAAAGGAGACAACAGACAAAAGCTCTATGAGAAATAGAGGAGGGACAGATCACTTTTATCAGGGGTAATCAAGAAAGTTGACTTAACAGATGACTCCTGAGCAGAACCTTTAAGGAACAGAAGGATTTTGACAAGGAGCATGCATTCTAAGATTGGTATGACTGTCTGGAGTCTTGGAGATTGCTAGTCAAATGCATGGAAAAGCTAGGAGTTAGGCTTAGTCTGTGAAGGGAAGTGATGTGAACTGTCAGGAAGGGTATTGCAAAGGGATTTTATCACATTTGATCCTTTCCTTGAAGTAGATATGGATTTGGGAAAGACTGGGGATCCAAGTCACCTCCTCAAGGCCTAACATTTCTTATCTGTGGGACTTTGGGATAATTATGTTCGCTCTGAGCCTCAGTTTCCCCTTCTGTAAAACGGGGATAATAATTCACCATCTACCTCCAGGGAGTCAACCCAGAAAAGGGTTTGGGCAACATTAAAGCTACTATTAAAATGGAAATAGTTATTATCCCCATTAAGCAAATTAAGAAACTGAGACAAGCCCTGGGAAACTAAAGGGCTTCCTCAAGGTCACACGTGTAAAAACGCTGGGCAGGGCGCTTTCCATCATAGCTCCCAGTCGGTCTCACATTCCAGACTTCACCTTCCTGGGACCAGCAATAGCAAAAGGAGAAAGGGCTGCCCTAGGAGATGGGGAGGAGGGGGAGGGCCCCAGACTGGAGATGAAAGTGATCTGTTCCCGAGAGCAGCGGCGGAAGGGCCGAGCACTAGACCCAGCTACTGCAGAACTCCCCACCACCACTCACTATCTCATCTCTCCGCCCCGCTCCCCGTTTTGCTATTTTTAGTGTCCAGCCTCCTGCGGGATCAGAGTCCGAACACCCGCCTGGGCTGGGGAGGAGGGAGAGATGCTGGGAAGGGAGAGCGTTCTAAGCCTCCGCCTCCAGGATGCTCTGCAGCTCTTCCCCCCTCCCCCTCCGCGGCCCCGCCCGGGACGTGCTAAGTTCAGGTCTGGGGCGGAGCCGGAGCCGGGAACATCGAGTCCCCGCTGTGTCCCTGCGGGGGCGGCCCCCTCCCCTCCCTCCTCTGCAGTTCTCGCTGCAGGCCTCGGCTGATCCCAAAGCTGTTTCCTGTTGAACCCGCTCCCAGACTCCGCCCTCCCCAGTGCTTTGGGGAATAGAAGAAAACAACAGCATCTGAACAAATTGTAATATATGTTTGTGATGGAGTACTATTGTGCTGTAAGAAATAATGAGGGAGATGGCGTCAGAAAAACCTGGGAAGATCTACGAACTGATGCAGAGCAAAGTGAGCAGAACCAGGAGGTCATTGTACACAGTAAGGACAATATTGTAAGGATGATCGCCTGTGAAAGATATAGCTACTCTGATCAACACCATCTCCCAAGACAATTCCAAAGGACTCAGGATGAAAAATGCCATCCATCTCCAGGAGAGAACTGATCAACTCTGATGGCAAATTGAAGTATATTTTTTTTTCACTTTTTCTTGCTTTTTTGGAGACATGACTAATATGGAAATATTCTTGCAAGATTTCATATATATGAATGATATCCTATTGTTTGTCCTCTCACTAGACAGGGGAGAACTGGGAAGAGAGTAAGAATTTGGAACTCAATTTTTTGAAAAAGAATACTTTTAAAAATTTAAAAAAAGAAACCAGCATCTCCTTCAGTCTCGGTCTGTCCTGTCTTTTTAATGTGAATGGGTGTCCTGCAGCCACTCCCTCCTCTCCCCCATCACGAAGCAGTTCTTTTAAATTCAATATATAGTGTGCTAGGCTTAGCAAGAACTGAGACACAAAATAAACCCTCCCCCCAGTGCTCACTGATCAGTAAATGCAACAACACTGTACAAGCTAATTTGAGGGGGGGCAACGGACAGGGATAACTACTAGGTGGATCAGGAAAAGAATGCAAAAAAAGGGGTACCCACATGGAGCTGGTGAATGAGGATAAGGATTCCAAAAAGCAGATGTGGGAGGGAGTGAGATCTAGGTGTGGGCCTTAGACTAGGCAGACCCAGAAAGGAGAGAGGGAATGCAAAGCAGGAACCGAGATAAGGAGCAGAAGCTCTAAAAAGACCAAATGAGGCATAGCCGGAAAAACCTGCCACCAATTAACTAGGCAGAAGTGAAAACAGATTGCCTTGGGAGACCTTCACTGGAGCTCCTTCAGGCAAAAGCTAGTTGGCAACTTTTGAAGAGTGAGATAAGTGTCCTTGTTCAGGTACAGGTTGAACTAAATTGTCTCAGAGTTCTCTTCTAACTCTGAAAGATTAGAGCAAGACCTATAGAGGTTAGTCATGTGTCTAATTGAAGTGATAATTAAACCCTGAGAGAAAGAAATGAAGAGGGCCTGGGATAGATTCCTAAGGGACACCCTTGCTTAAGTGTATTTTCGGAGTTACACAACTAGCTTACACGTGCCTCCCATTAGGGATCTGAGCATGACCTCGCCTACAGGGTAGGCAGGTGTCCTTGTCTCAGGCTCCTACCTGGCCACAAGCCTACTCAAGTCCGTTTGTGATCCCAGGGCAGCAAGGGACACCAACCATCTGAAGGGCACTGACCTGCTGTGACCTGGCGAGTCCCAGTTCCAAATCACTGTCTAGGGCATAGATCAATGGAAAGTGTCAAGAAACTTTGGGAAGACCAAGCAATATTTATTCAAGGGTGGGGTGGGAATGAGGAAGAACAGAGCTCAAATATGGTGGAAAGAGTGCTAGATTTGGAGTCTTAACTATAACTTTGAATCCTGGTTTTTCTTCTTATTACCTACCTGACCTTAGGCAAATTACAATATCTCCAGACCTCAGTCTCCTCCCATAAAGGACTACGTGCTTTCAGAGATCCTTTCTAGCTCCTATGATTTGGGAGCAGAGCCAGAACTAGCAGCAAGAGGAGAAGTTCAACCCAGAAGGGCCTGGGAATTACATCACACTCTTCATTCTCAGTTGACATGACTATGGTAAATATGTTTGAAGAGGGAAGGCAGGGTAGGCTCAGGATCCCCAAATAGAGCCTTGAGGTGAAAGGGCACTGCCGATTCTGTCCTCTAACCTCTTGTTCTTTCAGTGTAACTTCTAGGGAAGGGATCAGACAGGCCTGTCTTCATACCTCTCCCTGGGCTGGTATCACCTCCCCAGTAAAATGATTGAGAATTCAAGACATACACACCCATGCCCTGCATTTATACTCTCACAATCTCTATAAGATCCTGATTGTGGAAGTGGGGAATCAGGTAAGATTTTTCCAAAACAGGAACAGCTCCAGTTCCCTGCCAAAAAACTCTTAAGTAGATCCCTTCCATCCAACCTTCTCTCCCTCCTGAACATTCTCAATACTCTTGACAGGTAGATAATGTTCAGAGTTGGGTTATGTGGAAAGAATTCGGACGGGGCAGAGGTTCTCCTAGTCAAGAGGACTAGACTTTAGGAGTACCAGGAGTCTGGGATAGGACAGAGACCTACTTATACCCAAGTTTTGGGCACTCAGCTAGGGGTGGGGAGTATGCTCATAAAGTGGGCAATTAACCACAACAAAGGATGTCAGACAAGGAGAAGCAGGTGTGTGAGGGGAGGCAAGGAAGGAGATGCAGGTGTGTTGGGTACTTTACAAAACAGTTTAGGGATGTGGTCACAAAGCAGGGAACTTAACTTGCAACATTGAAAGATATGGGCACAAACATTACGGGTTAGTCACGTACACAGAAAATAACAAGGTTTTCTTATCAACAGAGCCCTGTTATGAGCAGATATAGATTTAGGCAAGGCTCTCATTGTTACTGGGCAGAAGTCAGCCACATCACTCTCACCATGTCCCCGAAGTTCTGGCCTCAGACAATCCTCTAAGCCATGTTTCTCCCCATCTCTCCTCTCAGATCAAATTCTCAACTCTGACCCTTCCCCAACAATGAGTGTCTTTCAGCTCCTTATCACAACTCACTTTTCTAGAGCACTTTAGATTCCAAAGCATTTTTTTTCACAACAACCATAAGAGGTAGGTAGTATAATCATTATAACCTCTGTTTTACAGATAAAGAAACTGAGGTTCAAGTTAAGGAATAACAACTGATTTATATAGTGTTTTAAAGTTGGAAAAGGGGAGATTAATTTGTATCTGTTGTCTCATCCTGATCTGCCCTCAGTTTCCCTGTTCTAGTCTACCTACATTCCCCCAGTGTTTGGTCAGCAACTCAGCTCCCATACTGATTCAACCCATCAATAAATATTTTTTAAGCATTGTACTATGTCAGGCACTATGCTAATTGTTGATTGATTCTCTCATCTTTCCTATGCTCATGGTCCTCCAGTAAGCAATGATCATTGGCTATGTAATGGAACTTTGAAGATCTTCTCTACCCCTTAATAGGTCAAATGTAATCACATGAAACCTGTGGTGGGAGGAGTTTGCTGAATGGATGGAGAAGGAAGCTGAGAGAGCAGTTAGAGCTGGAGGGAAGAGTGGATGTAGGCAAGGAGATAGCTAGGCTGTGAGTGTTTGTTTGTGGGAAGGCTAAAGGATGGTATGGCTTCCTGTTGTGTCATGGTATATTAACTTCTTTGTTGCTATGTTGGATTCAGGTTTCTGGTGTTGGGATTTAGCTCTGTGTCAGAATAAATGCTTTACTCCTGTCTTCTGTATGGAGAGGCTTTTATATTTTGCAATTCTGAACTGTGCCAGCATATTCATAGTCACCATTGGTGCTACAGGCTGTTACTCACTATTTTCTTCATTCAGCCAGTTGTCCTGAAGTCCCCTTCTTTATGGGGCCTTCTGGCCACCTAGCTTCGCCTTGAAAATCTCAAGACCACTGGAATCTGGAAGGATCTGGAGCTTTTCTGAGTAGCCCAAGAGCTTCTAGCCTTTGGTTGTCCTGCACCTCAATGACACCTCTGAACTGAGGAAAATTTAGGATAACAAGACATGGGATATAAGATGTTACATTTTATATTACAAAAATGGCTCCTCAAATTACTTGAAGACTATATCGTGCCCACAAAGTCTCCTCTTCCCTGTGCTGTTTCTACTCCTGAAACTCATATGTCAAATGGAGTCACGTCAACAAGCATTTATTAAGTACCTGTTATGTAGCAGGCACTGTGCTAAGTGCGTGGGATATGAAGAACGGCAAAAACAACCCCTGTTTTCAATCGGCTCACAATCTAACAGGGGAAACAATTTGTAAATAACCGTGTACAGACAAGACACAAGATAAACTGCAGATCATCTCAGGGGGAAGGTATTAGCATTTAAGGGAATTCAGAAAGGCTTCTTGTGGAAAGTGGGACTTCAGCTGAGGCTTGAAGGAAACCAGGCAAGCCCTAAGCTGGAGATGAGGAGGGGATGGACTTCCAGGCAGGGGAGATAGCCAGTGATATGCACTGAATCAGGAAGTGGAATCTTTTATATGAAAAACAAGAAGGGGTGACGTAAGGCCTTTCACTGTCCTAGTCACACTTCTCCACACACTTTCCAACTTAACCATCATCCTTCCCAAAATGTTGTTCCCAGAAGTGAATATAATAATCCAGATGTAGCCTGACCTAGGCAGAATGGAGCTGGCTATTTCATCAACTCATACTTGCACCCTCTCTAGAGGATGGCTACCCCAACTCTGGGCACACATCTGGGCACACGCTATATTCCTAAAACTATCTCATGAATATCCTCAATTGTTTTGTTTTGTTATCTTTACTGTAGTCAGCCAGAGGATATAATTAAGCTCAAGGTAATGGCATTGTAAGAGTAGTGGCAATAAGACATCTCTCCCCAAAACCTGGGGTATTCCCTTCCACAAGCATCAATGGGAAGATGGATACACACAGAGTTCCCAAATAGAAAAGTACACACGTTAGGAACATGTGTGGCCAAGGCACATGCCAATTGGGCTTCAGGCCCACTGATATCCCTGCCTTGATCCCAATGACCATGGTCTTATAGGACCTGTCAGCAGTTGCTCCAATGGAAATTACTTCACTGCTTGTCTTTAAGTCCTGGGTTCACTTAAATGACAAACTGGTATAAGGAGCTGCTCTCCCCTTTTAGAAAGAACCAAAGTTCACATATTAAAACCAATGGGAATCTCATGTCTGAGGCTCCCCATATCCAGAGATGGATCCTATTCTCAGGTTGACTCTTCTTATCAATTTGTTTGACTTGACTCCACCATTGGACTTGCTAGAACTCTCTCCAAACCACCACTCCCCATTCTTTATATGGAAAATCGGGGTTTAGACAGCATTGACCTTGAATTTCCCTTTCAGGCTGTATGCGAACAAGTTGTAAAGGAGGATGGAGAAAGAAAATCCTCTTCCCCAGTGCTGTACTCTATAAGAAGAACAAGGGAAAAGGTGAAGTGCAATGTCAGTCTTTGGATTCTTCTTCCATATTCTGGCAGTTGAAAGACAGAAGTGTCTGGCTCCCCATGGGGCTAGATAAGCTAGGCACAAGTCCTTGAGCAAGGGCAGTTCTATGGAAGGCGCCCCAGTACAGAGAATCAATGGGTGCCTCAATCTCTCCTATTACATAAATAGTGTTCTTCTAGATCTGTTTATTTCCTCTGCATCAGTTCATATCAGTTTTCTAGTGTTTCTCTGAATTCCTCATGTCTAAATTTTCTTTACATGTAAATCTTATAATCTCCCCAAATTTTCTTACTGCATAATAATATTCCACCACATTAATATGCTGCAGTTTGTTAATTCATTTACTCAATCTTTTGTTGTTCAGTTGTTTTCAGTCAAGTTCAACTTTTCATGATCCCATTTGGGGTTTTCTTGACAAAAATAGAGTGGTTTGCCATTTCCTTTTTCAGCTCATTTTACAGATGAGGCAACTTAAGCAAACATAGTTACATGACTTGCCCAGGGTCATACAGCTAGTCACATTTGAACTCAGTAAAATGAGTTCTCCTGACTCCAGGTCTGGCACTCTGTGTACAATGATACCACTTAGCTGCTTGATCAATTAGCAAGCATCTTTTAATTTTAGGAACTCTGCTAGATGCTGGAGGGGAGGAAGGGGAGGTGGACAACCAAGATAAAAATGAAACAGTTGCTGCTTAGAAGGAACTTTCAGTTTATCAAGGAAAACAATGTGATACAAAATACAAAGTAAATATAAGCGATTTCAGGGGAAAAGACACAGTTGGGGGTTGGAGGAGGAGTCAGGTAAGTCCTTGCCTAAGAAAAGCAGAAGTAAGGAGGGGAGTGCCTTCCAGGTGTGGGAAGCAACCTGGGAAAAGTTACAGAGACTGGAGATGGAATATTACGTGTGAGGAACAGCAGAAAGGTTAATTTGGCTAAACTGTAGACACAAGTAATTGAGAATAATCATGATAAGTCTAGAAAGTTCTGTTTCTGGGTGCTCCCTTTGTTGCCAGTTCTTTGCTACCACCCGAACTGCAGCTGTATTTTAGTTTATTATAGATCTTCTTTTCTATTTTTGACCACATTGAAATGAGCAGCCAGTAGTGGCATCAATAGATCAAAAGGTAGGAATGGTAGAGACATCATCATTCCTATATAATTCCAATTTTTTCTTCCTAATTATTTTAACAGATGAAAATGTGACCAAATCTTAGCTCCACCAAGAAGGGGGTTATTAATTATTAATGGGCTTGTTTTTTTCCACTTTCACTTTTATGTTCTTCTTTGCCAGTCCTCAGGGCATAAGGCGAAAGCCAAGAGATGTTTACATTTACATTTCTTTTGTTAATATTAACTTGGACCATGTTTTTATGTGATCATTGACAATTAAAATTTCTTATAAAATTTTTTTTTATAACATCCATTAGCCACTTATCTATTAGAGAATAGTCAGACTCTTGGTTTCATGTTTATGTCAATTCCCTATATAACTTGAAATCACCAATTTCTAAGTCTATCTTTTTTTAATTCTGTAAAAGACTGCATTTGAAAGATCTAATTTTATTTTTCATAAATCCCTGTGGTAAATTCTGTCCTTATATTTCCTGGTTTTTCTTTGTTTGGAGTATAAGGGTGTGGGACAGCTGTGGAGCCACAAAGGGAGCGATTAACCTTTCCTGGGGCAGGGCTAGGATTTCAACCCCCCCTCTCAATTGTTAGATAGTTTTTGTCCTCCAACTGTAGGCATAATCACAAACTATTTCATAACTACATTTTCAAGGACAGAATTGCTACAAACTTGGGTCATTTAAAAAAAATCTTCTTCATCAGACACAAGTCTAACACCATGACCAAGCATTACACTAGGGCTTTTCTGTTAAATGGTTTAGACTCCCTTTTCTAGAGCCCTGTCCCATGTAGGCTAAGCTAATTTTTCCTTAAAAGATATTGAAATTATCCTTGAAATTTAATTGGCCCAGGGGACTAAGGCTAGAGCTATTGACATGGTTTCCTAGATCCCAAAGGGGGTTAAAAAAGAGAAAAACTAGGCTGGAGTAGAATTGTTATGCTTTAGCTAATGCAAAAAAAGCAGGGAGTAGCAGTCATGATCTCAGACAAAGTTAAAGCTGAAATATATTTAATGACAAGAGATAAACAGGGAAACTATATTATGATAAAAAGTACCATAGATAATGAATTAATATCAGTACTAAACCTATATGCACCAAATGCTATAGTATTCAAATTTTAAAAGGAAAAGCTAAGTGAATTACAGGTAGAGATAGATGGCAAAACTATAATAGTGAGGGACTTTAACCTTCCCTCTCAGAACTAGATAAACCTAAACCATCCTCCTCCCCAAAGGAAAAAGTCAAGGAAATGAATAGAATTTTAGATAAGCTAGATATGATATCTGGCAAGAACTGCGTGGGAATAGAAAGGAATATACCTTTTTCTCAGTGGTATATAGTACCTTTACAAAGATTGACCATATATTAGAGCATAAAAACTTTATAGTTAAAGGCAAAAAAGCAGAAATATTAAATGTATCCTTTTTAGATCTTAATGTAATAAAAATTATATTTAATAAGGTACCATGAAAACAGATTAATAAAAGTATTTGTTTCTATGATTTGTTCTTTAACCAATTCATTTTTAAAAATCTGTTTATTTAGTCTCCAATTAATTTTTTTTGCCTTTTTTTTGGAGGGCAATTGTGGTTAAGTGACTTGCCCAAGGTCACACAGCTACTTTTTGTATTAAGTGTCTGAGGCCAGATCCAAACTCAGGTCCTCCTGACTCCAGGGCCAGTGCTCTATTCACTTCACCACCTAGCTGCCCCCTCTCCAATTAATTTTTAAAGATAATGAGACAGCATACCAAAACTTGTGGGGTACAACAAAAACAGCAATCAGAAGAACATTTATATCTCTAAATGCTTATACCATTAAAATAGAAAAAGAACAGATTAATAAATTAGGTACACAATTTAAGAAACTAGAAAAAGAACAAATTAAAAATCCCCAATTAAACACCAAATTGGAAATCCTAAAAATTAAAGGTGAGGGGGCGGCCAGGTAGCACAGCAAGTAAGAGCACCGGCCCTAGTGTAGGGATGACCTAGGTATCAAATCCGGGCTTAGACACTTAGCACCCACCCAGAAACACCTGGCCTTAAGGTGTAACCTTGAGCAAGTCACTTAACCCCAATTGCTTAGAGGTGGCCAGGTGGCTCAGAGAGTAAAAGAATGGGCCTCACTGTCAGGATGACATGGGGATTGAATCCAGGCAGAGATACTTAGCATCACACCCAGAAATAATTGGCCATGTAACCTTGAGCAAGTTACTTAACCCCAATTGCTTAAAAAAAAAATTAAAGGTGAGATTAATAAAATTGAATGTAAGAAAACCTTTTAATTGATAAATAAAACTAGGAGTTGGTCTTTTTTTTTTTTTTTTGCCTTTTGGAGGGCAATTGGGGTTAAGTAACTTGCCCAAGGTTACACGGCTAGTTATTTTTGTGTGGGTGTTAAGTGTCTGAGGCCAGAACCCTAGGAGTTGGTCTTATAAAAAAACAATAAAATAGATTAAATCATTGGTTAATATGATTTTAAAAGAGAGAAAAGAAAACTGATTCATTAGTGTCAAAAATGAAAAGGGTGAATATATCACTAATGGAGATGAAATCAAAACAATTATTTGGAGTTATTTTGCCAATTATATGCCAACAAATTTAACAATTTAAGAGAAATGGAAGAATACTTTAAAAATATAAACTGCTTAGATTAACAGAAGAAGAAATAGAATGTCTAAATAAACCTACTTTAGAAAAAGAAATTGAATAGGTCAAAAATGAGCCCTCTAAGAAAAAATCATCAGGACCAGATGGATTCACAAGTGAACTCTACCAAATATTTAAAGATCAACTAATTCCAATATTAAATAAATTATTTGCAACAATAGGCTGCTTTTATGAAACAAATGTGGTGCTGACACCTAAAACAGAGAGAGCAAAAACAGAGAAAGAAAATTACAGACCAATTCCACTAATAACTATGGATCAAAAAAAGTTTAAATAAAACACTAGCTAGGAGACTACAACAATATATAGCACAAAGATCATATATTGTGACCAAGTGGAATTTATGCCAGGAATGTAGGAATGCTTCAACATAAGGAAAACTATTAACATAATTGATTATATCAATAATAAAAAGTAACAAAAATCATATGACTATATCAACAGATGCAGAAAAAGCTTTTGACAAACTACAGCACTCATTCCTATTAAAAACACTTGGATTTTTCCTTAAAATGATAAGAAGTATCTACCTAAAACCATCAGCAAGCATTATCTGTAATGGGGATTAACTAGAAGCCTCCCCAATAAGATCAGGTGTGAAACAAGGATACCTATCATCACCAGTATTGTTCAGCATTGTATTAGAAATGCTAGCAGGGGCCACCAGATGGCTCAGAGAGTAAGAGCACCGGCCCCAGTGTCGGGATGACTGGGGGATTGAATCCAGGCTCAGATACTTAGCACCACACCCAGAAATAACTGGCCATGAAACCTTAAGCAAGTTACTTAACCCCAATTGCTTAAAAAAAAAAAGAAAGAAATGCTAGCAATAGCAATAAGAGAAGAAAAAGAAATTGAAGGAATCAGAATGAGCAATGAAGCAATAAAATTATCTCTTTTGCATATAATATAATATAATTGGAAAATCCTAGAGATACAACTAAAAATCTAATTGAAACAATGATTTTGGCAAAGTAGCAGGATATAAAATAAACCCACATAAATTATCTGCATTTCTATATATCATCCACAAAATCCTGCAAGAGGTAGTAAGAGATACCTCCATTTAAAATAGCCATAGACAGCATAAAATACTTGGGAGTGTATCTGCAAAACAAACCCAGGAACTACATGAACATAATTATAAAACACTTTTTATACAAATAAAGTCAGACTTAAATAATTGGAGAAATATTAATTGTGCATGGGTGGGCAGAGTCAATATAATAAAAGTGAGA
The DNA here is from genome assembly GCF_028583685.1 of Petaurus breviceps papuanus. Classification (NCBI taxonomy): domain Eukaryota; kingdom Metazoa; phylum Chordata; class Mammalia; order Diprotodontia; family Petauridae; genus Petaurus; species Petaurus breviceps. The sequence goes on along the minus strand of NW_027185896.1, from coordinate 11,851,006 downwards.
GTTCAGAACTTAAAATATAACCAAAAAATAAATTAAATTTTAAAAAAATGTAAAAGAGAAAGCTAGTTTATGAGGAGCTGATGCCCTTCAGATTTGGTATTCAGACCACTGTGATCTGAGCCACCATACCTTGCCCTGCAGACTATACTTGTTACTGTATGGGGAAAAGGGGGTGTAGGAGTGTGTCTATCTCAACTAGTATTATATCCTTGTTGAGTATCTTTTCCATGTTATGACTAAGTAAGACTGTTGTGGATAACTGTTAGATGTTCTCATGTGGCTCATTTCATTCTGACCTCCAACCTGCATTACTAGACTGGCCTATAACATCCCTAGAATATAATTCTGGGCTTGAGGATGGTGAGTTCATTAGGCAGTTTAAGTAACCTATTTCTTTTCTTGGTTATCAACTGTCTATTCACCATTTTTCTTCCATTTTTCTGTCCTTATAAAGGCAGGGAAAACAGAAACAAAATGAATCAAACAACTGTAACTTTTCTCTATACTTCCATATGTTCCAAGGGATAGGAGCACTAGCCCTTTTTTTGGCCCCTCTATATTAAGGATCCAGGTATTGGACATATATGTGACACACACAGCAGACACAGAGGTTCTGGGGATGAGAGACAGACAGACAGACAGACAGACAGAGACAGAGAGAGACAGAGAGAGAGAGAGAGAGAGAGAGAGAGAGAGAGAAAGAGAGAGAGAGAGAGAGAGAGAGAGAGAGAGAGAGAGAGAGAAAGCTAGATTAACCAGAGGTGACAAGAATGACAAAGAAGATGGGACAGGGATAAGTAGAATCTGGGGTGGGGTGCATGGGGTATTCAGGGAGGACTAGCACCTTTTCAGGCATGCTCATCCACCTTTGGTGTCTACCTGCCGCCCAACCTACCCTGCCACCTGTGGCTCCAAGAAGTGGTAGCATGGGCAGCAGCCACACCTCATTAAAACTGTCTTGGCAGACAGGCTGGCCCAGACTGAGAGTAACTGAGATGTTTTCCCTAAGCACATGAAGACTTCCTCTGGTAGAATGAGGGGAGGAGAACAATTGTTGCAGTGGCCATGAAGGTGACTGAAGCAGGTGCTGTGGAGCACTTAGAGCTTGGTCAGACATTGAAGACACTACAGTCATCCACTACATTCCAGACCCTTGCCAGTTATCTTGATTTGGTCTTGCCACTGGACTTGGATGGCTCTGACAAGAGAGTGAGGCTGATGACTTTGTGCAACCGTGTCTCACTTAAATTCAGTTCCTGCACAAGTCAGGACATCACCCTATGGTGTCATCAGTCCTCTTAGAAAATGAAGGATGAACAGCATAGCCTGAGGTCCAAGGAAGGTTGAGAAAAAAGCCACCTTGAGGGCACTAGTGTAAACCAGCTCAGTAGTGGACATGGCCTTAGATATAGTGTAAAAAATTTGGAGCTAAGAAAACTGATCTGGATCTGCTACTTAATACCTATGTGACAGTGGACACAGTAAAGTACCTGACAGTGCTTTCCCCTCTCCAGGTCTCAGTAAAATTAAAACATTGGACTAGGTGGTCTCTAAGGTCAGGACCAGATCTGATAATCCTAACAATCAGAATATTTTGTCCCATGATGCTTAGGCCTTGACTTTGCCTGAAGTCTCTAAGTACAGAAAAGAGGATCAGCTCCTGGTCAAAGCAATCCTTTCTGTATTCAGGTAACTATACAAAACTGAGTCAGGTGACACTCCCAGGAGCCAGGTGTAGTGATGGATTTGAGAACTCTTTGTATCACCAGATGGTGTTGACATGGAGCTTGTACAGTGTCATCTCAGGAGAGAAAAAAGCTGTAGGAGAGTAGGCAGGGCCCAGGAGAACCAAGAGATCTAGAACGGCCAAGGTCTCCACCCTTAGGGTTGCTCAGCTTGGCCAACAGTTTTCCTCAGCCTGGAATTCCTTGAGAGAAGGCAGCTTAGTGAAGCAGAAATAGCATTGGATTTGAAGTTCACTTCAAATCTAGTTCTAATGCTTAGAAACTGTGTGACCCTGGACAGGTCATTTCATTCCTTTGAGCCTCAGTTTCCTCAAATGTAAAATGGGCATAGTAACATTCATACTTCCTATTTCACCTGACTTGGGGAAAATGCTTTTGTAAGTCTTAATGTACAATAGAAATGGGGGCAGTTATTATGAAGAAATTTAGCAGCCATGTTACTGAAAGAGAAAAAGCTTCTTTTCCCTTTTCCAGAGCCAGTCTTTGGCCTCAGGCCTAGCTTTTTCTTTGCTGCCTGGTCATTTTTCATCATATGTCTTTTGCCCGCAGTTGGACTCCAGAGTGAAAGACCAAAGGATGAAGAGGTCCCTGGGAAATTGCTCCCCAGAAATGGCAGGTTGTCTCTGACCTATGGGTATTAACAGTAATAGCAATTTTCCATTTTTCTAATACTTTAGAGTTTACAAAGTGTTTTCCTCAAAACAGTCTTGTGAAATAGGTATGCTATCATCATCATCACCACCACCATTTTACAGATGAGGAAACTTTTTCATGAAGGGAAGTGACCTGTAACACAGCCAATAACTATCAATGGCTAAATCACTTTCTTAAACAAAGTATCAATAGCTGGATTTCAAACTGAGATATCCTGGCTTCAAAATCAGTGTGTCTCCAATCTGCCAAGCTGCTTTTCCCAGGATTTTAACTGCTTCTGATCAGGGGTCACCCATCCTCTACCCCCAAGCTGCAGGCTCCTACTATGCCTTCCTAGCCCACCTCAGAGCCCTTTGGTTTGGGCAGGACCCAGTCTTCAAAATAAATAAATTGAGGTAATTATCATATCCTCCCTAAATCTTCTCTTCCCCAGTTTAAACCTCCTCACATTTCTCAGATGTTACTGGTATGTCCTACCCTCAATCCACTCTAAATGTGCTCAGTGAGCTTTCTATAAATGTGGTACATAGAACTGACGAGGGAGTTCAGCCCCTTTGTCTGACAGATGAGAAAATCAAGGCCTATAAAGGGAAAATGACTTCTCTGTCCAAGGTGATATAATATTATAGTAGACCCAGGATTTGAATTCAATCCATTCCTCTTTCCAGATCAAGCCATTTCTCTTAGCCACCCTATCCCTGCTCCCTATTATTCTCTATCTCCTTCAAGTCCCACTGCCACCTTTTCTCCATAGGCTGAAGGTCAGAGCCTGCAGCGTCAAGGTTGAGCCCTCAAGGTATACAGACTATTCAGTCCTTCTTAAGCTCTTCTTGCAGGCTCAGGGCAATTTGGGATTGTCTATATGTTCCCAATGTATCTTCCTGTTTTTCCCCTCAATTACATCTTCCTTCACTTTCCTCAAACACTCTCATTCTATATTTTTTTCTGGTGTCCTGGATGGACCCAGCAAAGGCTTACTCCTGGGTGGCCTGGGAAAAGGGGTAGAAGTAAGAAGTGGGCAGGAGGGATGGGGCAGGAAAAAGAAACCGCATCCTTAAACCTATGACACAAGTCAACTCTGTTGGGGACAGACTGACACCTGCTGGTCACATCAGGAACTGACTTTACAGGTCATTAGCAATGATTCTCCATTTTCATCCGGCACTGTGATATGAATAACATCCAACGTCTCTGCCTGAGTCACACCAAATTATCCCAGACCTTTACACAGAAATCATTTCAGCCTCTACCTTGAGTCATCCTCCAAAACCATCTGGTGTAAGAACCTCTCCCCACAGTTCAGCCTTGGAGGGGCTGTCAGGGAGAAGAGGTCCCAGGCTATAGCTTGGATTTTACAATTCCTCTTTACCAAATTTTGTTGATCCCTTTTTCCTAATATTCCTGATGCTACCAATGCACTAGTCCAGGCCCTCCTCATTTTATACACACACACACACACACAAATACATACAAACATATATGTGTATACCCATGACACAGCCAGGCTAGGTAGGATAGCTGTATTCCTGTTTTCCCCAGACTGTACATACATACACAGTACACATATGTATTGTGTACATATACACAAACATATATACAGGTATATGTGTATGCACATATATGCATGCCTATGACACAGTTAGGCTTTGAAACATGAGCTTTTATTTTTCCTCACCCTTTTCCCCCAATTTCTACCTTCATACCCAGTTCATCCCTTCCAACCTTTTTTTGTTTTTTTTTCACTTAATAGTATTTTTCCAATTACATGTAAAGAGAGTTTCCAACATTCATTTTTGTAAGATTTTGAATTCAAAGTTTTTTTCTCTCCCTCCCTTCACTACCCCCCCACCAAGACAGCAAGCAATCTGATATAGGTTACATGTATACAAATATGTTAAACATATTTCCACATTAGTCACATTGTGAAAGAAGAATCAGAACAAAAGGGAAAAACCATGAGAAAGAAAAAAATGATAATAGTATGCTTTGATATGTATTCAGACTCCATAGTTCTTTCTTTGGGTGTGGATAGCATTTTTCATCGCAAGTTTTTTGGAATTGTCTTGGATCATTGTATTGCTGAAAAGAGCTAAGTCTATCATCGTTCATCACTGCACGATATTGCTCTTACTGTGTATAATGCTCTCCTACTTCTGCGCACTTCACTCAGCATCAGTTCATGTCTTTCCAGGTTTTTCTGAAATCAGCCTACTCATCATTTCTTATAGCATGATAGTATTCCATTACATTCATATACCACAACTTGTTTAGCCATTCCCCAATTGATGGGCATCCCCTCAGTTTCCAAATCTTTGCCAAACCATAAAAAGAATTGCTATAATTGTGGGTTCTTTTCCCCTTTTTATGATCTCTTTGGGATAGAGATCTAGTATTGCTGGATCAAAGGGTATGACAATTTTATAGCCTTTTGGGCATACCAATGTGTTATTTTCGTATCTATTTCCTCTTTCCTGAAGTCCCCCACCCCTTCAAATATCATCCACCCAGAGAGGCTTGGGTTTTCCAAAACATCTTTCTCTGGCCAATGTAATCCATAGCAATCTATCCCTTTGAATTTCAACATTGTGATCTATATTACTCATAATGTGGTTTGTTTTGAGAAAATGTGGGTATTCCCTACCTGTTTCTGGCCATATGCATGATCCATTCATTGATGTAAGGGTTTGGTTCTTTGGGGTAAAAAGACCTATTGCCTTTTGTCATGTATGAATCAGTGCTAAAGAGCTTCTGTTTGGGAATGAGAAAGCAACCCCCATGATGGCCACTGAACAGGGAGAGTTGATGATCTGGCAGACCTTCTGCAAGGTTGTGACTCTATCCCTATACTTCTCTTTGACCCTTCATGTGACACTGTGCAACTCTGGGGCAAATTTCAGAATGAGTGTTTGTCAGCTAAATCTCATGTCATGATTAGACAAGCCTGATCCTGGGTTTTTGGGTGAATGAGTATCAGTATTGAGATGGATGTGTCCTAGACTGCAGGTCATCTTGTGAGTTTGAGTGGTTTTAGGCCCTTTGGTTGGAATTGTCTAGTGACAAAGGGAGTAGTTCTCAACAATGACACCAGTGCTTCTTAGAGAAGGTGACCACATGGAGAGGAAAAATCCAAATCCCTGGCTCAGTTTTCCAAAAGTCATAGACTTTTAGGGAGAGAGGGAAGAGCTGAGGTGAAATGTGAAATGACTAACTGGCAACCCTGCAAACTGCTCCATGTTGAGATGGTTTTAAGTATTAGCCTCCTGTGTGTAGGAAATAAAATACCTGTCATATACCTGATTCATATTTTACATAAAGTACATTTCTATGCCTCAGTTTGTGGGGTTATGAACCTTAAGCAATTTGTTTTTTCTCTACAGTACCAGGATGGGGATTCCTTCTAGCCAAGGAATGTGAGCCCAACTTTTCTTATCAGAGATCAGATTCCCCTAGGACTGAACCTGGTCTGAACTGTGTGATTAAGTCCAGAGTTGAGAGGGTTCTTTTTAGTGGAGAAGGGAATGAGACAAGGACCCCAGCTCCTTGAGCCCAGCAATATTAGATAATTTATTAATTCAGTAACATTAACATTAATCTTCATGTTAGATTCTCAGTTGGCATATACTGTCCTGTCTCTCACATGTGTACGTCTCATTTTCCTGGCCGGACCTAAGAACCCACTGGGGACAGGGAGATGTCTCATTCTTTGTATTACAACTCGATCCCAGTGTTTGCTGAGTATTTGTTGATTCAATTTGACTCAATGAATTTTAACTGAATCCCTCCTGTGTATAATGTGCTAGATGCTGGGGAGAAAAAACAGAACTAAAGCAGCCCTATATGTTCTTCCTACTACTTGTCACAAGTTGTTACAACTTGTGAATCCTTCAGCCTTAGGTACCAGGAAGGGTGCTGGGGCAGGGCAGCCCACCCTGTTGAAACCCAAACCATAGAGTTACCTCCCTTTCCTTTGCAGGGTGTGTCTGCCCCTTTATTACAGCCTTCTCTTACCACCATTATTTTGGCTTACTTATTCATGCCTGGACAAGCAGAATTACTGGGAAGGGAGTTTCCAGAATAGCAAAAAACCACAGTGTGAGCAAGAACAGATATGCACTAAGTAGGGAGGGGGTGCCTTCAAATTGCTAGGAGAGCAATTCTGGAAGGAATGAATGTTTGGGTCTTTTACTTTGTATTTTAATCTTCCCATTCTTGATGGCCACCATAGATGACCTTACACTCACTGGTCATATTTCTTTTGAAGAAGTGGGGACATGATGTCTATCATGCCTCTTCTCCCTTGGTGCTTTGTGACCAGTATTCTTACTGCTAAGTCATTTTGGGCAGAGAGCACATAGCCAGTAGCCTAGGGGCCCAAGTGGGGCAAATGCTATGCAGGTAGGAATTTTATCTTCTAGGGGAGACAGCAAAGGGCCTTTGTGTGACTTGGCTAAAATATTTCCTGACCCTAGAGCCTGGACATCTCCCAAACTTGCTGCTTTAATCTGAGTGGTGGAAGTGCTCTTCCCCTATCCCAGTCAAGGAACATGGGACAAGTAGAACATGTTTTCACTATGCTAGGAGGTGGGAAATACAAAGGGAAAAAATTAGTTAGTTCCTGCCCTCAGTAAGCTTATTTGATTGGAGGAGACAATATATACACACATGGATAAATAGGAAATATATATAAAATGATATAGATAGAAGATGCTACTATATGGATATAAAATCTTCTCTTGGCACTTTTGCCAAGTGTAGTAGATTTAGGATTTGTTACTCTGGGCCAGACTTGAGCCAGCCATATGGACTTAACAAAACTCACAAAAGGCTGCATGGGAAACAGAGAGCAGGTAAATCTGGTGTATTGGGCACAGGCTGGGACAGAGGCATGATGCAGAGAGCATTCCCCTCTCTGGCTGTACCTCTAGGGATGATTTTTGGGACTTTGCCACCATGACTCATCTACCTGCTCACCGTGGAACTTCCCTTAGCTCCTGGAGCCTGCTCATGGAGGAATCTGACCCCCTTTTCCCAGTGGTGATTTCCTTCCAGGACCTCCATTTGGGGGACTGACCGATTCAGCCAGGCTTCAGTGCCCTCCCCAGCAATGCTCTGTGGATGTCACCTCCATGCCATCCCTCATCCCCCTCACCTTCTTTTATATGTTATGTTCCCCCATTAGAATATAAACTTGAAGGGGCGGCCAGGTGGCTCAGCAAGTAAGAGCACCGGCTCCAGTGTTGGGACGACCTGGAGATCGAATCCTGGGCTCAGACACTCAGCACCACACCCAGAAATAACTGGCCGTGTAACCTTGAGCAAGTTACTTAACCCTGATTGCTTAAAAATTAAAAAAATAAAAGAATATAAACTTGAGGCCAGGCACTATCTTTGCTTGTGTTTCTATCCCTAGCATTTAACACTATGCCTGGCACATGGAAGGAACTTAATAAATGCTTGTTACTTGCCCACTAGTGTGTTTTAGAACCAAATATTGGGTTCACTGGGGCAGCTAAGTGGTATAATGGATAGAGCAATGGCCCTAGAGTCAGGAATACCTGAGTTCAAATCTGGCCTCAAACACTTACTAGCTGTATGACCCTGGGCAAATCACTTTACCTTGTTTGCCTCAGTTTCCTCATCTGTAAAATCAGCTGGAGAAGGAAATGACAAATCACTCTAGTATCTCTGCCAAGAAAACCCCAAATGGAGTCACAGGGAGTCAGACACAACTGAAACAACTCAACAACAAAACCCCCATGTTTGAAGTAAATTTAGTTTGCTTTAGGTTCTTGCACTTTTTGTATTCTCCTGCATTATTTTCATCCTGAAGGTGTCCAAAGGGATTTGTGTGGCTTACATAACCTCGGGAGATGAACCTAAATGAAATTATCAAAAAGGTATCATGCTATAGGAGAGCATTTAAAACAAAGGCAATTGACTGCTTTATAAGAGGCACATCAGAAGAGACTGGGGATGTAGCTTACTGTAGGGCCCTGGCCTCAGAGGTGATGTTAAAGCTCACAGAGACCATTCGCTGACCAGGTGTTAGCTGGAGATCAGTTAGGAAGCAAAAGCCATGCCTACATCCCTACGAGAGATTGGATTATATTGTAAGCTTGCTTCCTTTTTTTTCTTCCTTCCTTCCTTCCTTCTCTCTTTCTCTCTCTCTCTCTTTCTTTCTTTCTTTCTTTCTTTCTTTCTTTCTTTCTTTCTTTCTTTCTTCTCTCTCTCTCTCTCTCTCTCTCTCTCTCTCTCTCTCTCTCTCTCTCTCT
>NW_027185896.1:11784426-11842235 GCF_028583685.1 Petaurus breviceps papuanus | reverse complement strand
TTTCTTTCTTTCTTTCTTTCTTTCTTTCTTTCTTTCTTTCTTTCTTCTCTCTCTCTCTCTCTCTCTCTCTTTCTTTCTTTCTAGAAATTGGGGTTAAATAACTTGCTCAAGGTTACATTGCCAGTTATTTCTGGGTGTGGTGCTGAGTATCCCCCAGGTCATCCCGACACTGGGGCCAGTGCTCTTACTCCCTGAGCCACCTGGCCACCCCTCCTTTTTATTTTTCTAACTTTGATATTGGGGGCATGGTTGGTAGCCTTCTTCTATAATAGTTTTCTAGACAATGCTGTTCCCTTGGTAAACTGAATGTCACCACTGGAGAGTAGATATTTAAAACCTCTGAGAATAGTTTTGCTTGGTTCATTTTAATAGTGTATCTTTTTTGTCATTTGTTTCAGGAACTGTAGTCTAATCTATGTGACCATGTAAAGTCATTTGAATCATATGAAGTTGTTAAGAATCTTGGTGAGATGTGGAGTCTGAACTATGTTGAGAGTTATAAATAAGTTATAATACTCTTTACATTTTTGACCCTAAACTGAATAAAATAGAACCTGGTCTGATTTCTAAGGCTGGAATCTGGGAAATTTAGTTCATTGTTCTTGTAAATGCAGGAGAGAAAGCAACTTGGGTTGGAAGCAGTAGGAGCCTAAACAGGTTCCTACAGGACATGTGAGAAGGGCTGAAAGGGGGTCTGGCAAGCAGAACAGCTTCAACTCAGAGTACCCTCTGATTGCTGATGCAGTGATTACATTCTAAAAGACTGCTTTTGCCCCATCTATTTGCATCTCCATCCTTATTGCTCATGTAAAGCAGGTATACCCGTGAAGAGAATTCCTGCTGCTGATACCAAAATATTTATAGTATCATTTTGTGGTAATGAAAAACTGGAAACAAAATGGTCGTCCATTAATTGGGGAATGGATGAATGAATGATGGTATGTGAATACAATGGAATATTACTGTACTAAAAGAAATGACAGATATCAAGAATTCACAGGAATAGGGGAAGACTTGTATATAGACTGATGCAGAGTGTATTAAACAGGATCAAAAGTACAATAAACATGTCTATGATAACACAGACAAGAATTACTCTAAAAGACAAACTCAGATTAAGTATAATGAGCAATCTTGCTCTGAGCACAGATAATGAAATCTCTTTCCTTACTCAATGGTAGAGATTGGAGATTATGGGTGAAAAATGTTGCCTATAGTGTCAGACCTAGTTTCCATTAAATTTTTTTCTGTTACAAAGGAAAGTTCCATGGGAAATAGAGTGTACTAGGAAGTGATTGGGTGTAAAGAGCAAGATACCAGTGAAACAAAACAAAGGAGAAACCCAAATTAGGGAGATCAAAGAATCCAAAGGGATTATAGCATTTAGAAATTATTTAGCTCTACTCTACCTAATTTTTACAAATGGGGTAACAAAGGCCCCGAAGAGGTGAAGTGACTTGCCCAAAGTCACGGAGATAGAAGCAACTGGACTTCAAACACAGGATTTTCAAGCAAAACTTTTTCCCACTATCATGCTATTTACATGATCCAATAAGTTCCTCCTTCTTTTCATCTTTCATATTCTTTTCCACCATTAGTTTCTACAATGAAGTCCATATGACCTCACTCTGTCCCCTAACTTCTGTACTTTATTCCTTCCGGTTAAATATAAAAATTCTCTTGATGACCGAACTCTTCCCCAAGTAGAATGGACTTTCTCTGGAGGTGGAGTTCTCCCTTTAATGAAGATTTTCAAGTAGAGCTTAGACCACTTATGTAAATTGCTGTACAGGTCCTGGTAGGCCAAGGAAACTTGAGGTCTCTTCTAACTAAGAGTCTTGGATTCATTTGCTAAGTGTCTTCCTCCTGGTTACACTCTAAACTCTTTAAGAGTAATTATGGAACACTTCCATTTATTCCCTTCTGCTTAGAGTTTCTGATTCTCCATACGTTGTCAGTATGACTCAACTGCCTTGTCACCCTTGAACTTCACTGTCTGGAACCTTCTCATCTGGGAACAACCTTCTGCCATGCTGGTCACCTTGTCCCATTTGTGAATTCTTCCTCGGATCCTCCATTCTGGGGATAGGCTCAGGCTTGCCATGCTTTGTTCCCCTCCCAACAATGCTTTTGACCCTCTGGCCTTCACCACCATCCCCTTTCTCCCCCTTAACTCTTGCTTTTTTTTTATCTCACTGTTATACATTGATTTCTCATTAGAAATGTAAGTTTCTTAAGCAGAGGGGCTTTCACCTGGCACATGGTCAATATTTAATAAATGGTTGTTGCCCTTGCCTTGCCTTGCTCTGCCCCAAGTTTTCACCTCCAAACTCCAGGAAATAAAGGGAAATATACTCAATTAATTTCAATAGAGGCTTGTCTTGGATGCAAAGTGCAAATTACTTTGGTGAATAGCATCCATCCCTTGATAATCTCATCTTTTTCAGGTTAAATCCTGGCACATGGATCCTTTACTTTGCCCTGGTCAGGCTACATGAAAATTACTGTGTTCAGTTATGGGTGCTGCATTTAATGAAGGGCATTGATGAAAAGTGTCCTCAGGAGGGAGATCATTATGGTAAAGGGCCTTGAATTCATGCCTTTAAGTCAAGAATGTTTTTTTTTCCTGGAGAAGACATGGGTGTGGGGGTAACAGTTGTCTTGAATATTTGAAAGGTCATCATATGGTAGAAGTCTTTGTTTTGCTTGACTCCAGAGTGAAGAACTAGGAGTAATGGGTGGAAATCTGCAAAGGGGCAGATTTAGATTGTAAGGGAAAACTTTCTAACAATTAGAAACCATCCCAAAATGAAACGGACTATCTCTGCTGGTAGTAGGTGTACCCTCATTGGTCCTCAAACAAAAGTTCAGGGACCACATCTTCATTATGTTATAGTGGGTATTTTTAGTGTTCAGTTGTAGGTTGGACTAGATGCCCTCTGAGGTCCCTTCCAACACTGATTCCAATCACAAAGGCACTGCTACAGAGAACCCAGAGCTCACAACTCAGATCTGTATGTGTCCCTAGGTCACCCTCTGGATTTGGTTGTATGTATGAGTCAGATTATAACATTAACTTGATGATATCTACAAGGAAGAGTTTGTGAAAAAGACAGTTATCACCTACCCCAGGGATGGGAAACCTTTGGCCTCAAGACCATATGTAGCCTTCTAGGTCCTCAAGTAGGCCCTCTGACTGAATCCAAACTTCACAGAACAAATCCTCTTAATAAAAGGATTTGTTTTGTAAAACTTAGACTCAGTCAAAAGGCCGAAACGAAGGTCCTAAAAAGCCACGTGGCTTTGAGGCTGCAGGTTCCCCACCTGACCTAAACAAAATAATCTTGCTAAACACATTTTTGGTTTTTAGCTATGATTTCTTGATGGTACAAGGTTAGATCTGCTGAAACATTGCTGATTGTATATTCACGTGAAGAGGAGTAATTTCTACCTCCCTGTTTCAACATGAAAGATGTTTAAAGTAACAATTTCTCTCAGGGAGGGATGAATTGCTGACTGTAATTTTTTTCACAGTTTGTTATTACTTCATATCAAAGCAAAGGGCATCTGGACTGTCCTTGGAGAGGTGGCAAAGAAAATCATTAGTAAACAAACAATTATTTTTATTTGGAAGCCTCAAAACCCACCTAGCCCAGTGGATCTGACTATGAATAATGCCTCTAGAAAATGGCCTCCTACTACAAAACTAACTTTGCCCAGTCTTAAGAATGAATAGTACAGAAAAAAGTCAATTATATTTTTAACTGGATCATAGACCATAGGACTTGGATAAAGAGCTTTGTAACTGATTTAACCTATTGTCTTTATTTTACGGAGGAAGCTGAGGCCCAGAGAAGAAAAGGGACTTGCCTGAGATCACAAAGGCCTAGGTTTTCTAGTTCCAAATTCATGTTTTTTTTTTCCTGTAATACCATTCTAATTCTGTAATTTATAGTAGTCATTTCATCATCATTTTACAAAGGAAATTAAAAGACTCAGAAGGGATGTGACTTTGATATGGTCACATAGCTAGCATCTGAATCCTAACAATAAATTGGGACTTCATCATACTGCCATTAGCCCTACCTAGCATGGTACTTAGTTTAAATCAGTAGTTCATGTCATGAAATATTGTGGAACTGGAAAGGATCTTGGAGACAGTCTAGTCCAACCAACTTATTTTACAGAGGAAATCAGGGCTCAGAAAGGGGAGGTGACTAGTCCATGGCCATACTGGTAGCAGGTATATAAACAATTCAAAACCAACCAGATCTCTTGATCTATTTATAGCCTAATTATAATGTGAGGTCTTAAGAGGTCAAAGATTATACTGAGAGTAAGAGGCATGCCATCCTAACACAGAGATTATCAGTGACTCCAACGCCATTAACAAGGCATCAGTCCATTCCCTTTCCCCCAGTGAGTAAATTACCTAAATTCCAGGAGTTCTAGCCTCTGTGGTAATGAAACCTTGCAAGGAATTCATTATGAAATAAAAGGTTCATAACTTTAAAGGGGCTAGAAAATACCACAGAGATCATCTAGTGCAAGAGTCTTTATGTTTTTGGCATGAGGGATATCTCTGGAAATCTGAAGCCTTTTTCAGAGAAATGCTTCTAAATGTATAAAATACATGGTACTAGAGAGGAAACCAATTATACTGAAATACAGTTATCAAAATATATTTAAAAGTTCATGAACCCTAGGTTAAGCAGCCCTAATATAGTCTAACTTCCCTGTTTTAAACATGAGGAAAAAGTGGTCCAGAGAACAAAACACTAAACACAAATTTGACACAACATGTCAGCATTTATTAATCAAAGATGAAGCAAACCCAAGATGGTGAGTTCTTTCCCTTTTAAAACCCAAAGCTTGTTTGTGGTAGATGGTGGCTCTTTAAAAATGGTCATTTAAAGGTTGAATACTATAGAACAACTCTTTCTTTTCAGAGTCAAAACTAGTTTAAAATCGGCCAAAATAAGGAGTCCCTCCTTTAAATTACTTTGGGTGGGGAATCTCACAAATCCAATGAGACACTTCTGATATCATGTTTAGAACTCAGGTGAAATACCCTTAAAGCACTTTTAGCCTTGAGGTAGCATAATTATGCTGAATTAGATTTTTTTTTGTTTTGTTTTGTTTTTTGTTACTGAGAATGGAGGAAGAAATCCTAGATACCCATTTTTAGCCAAAATCAGACTAAATGGATTTCAAGGGAATCTTCCATGAGGTTAGTGAAATTTTCCTCTTCTATCTTTATAGTTCAGATACAGTCCTGTAGAGTATTAAAACAAACAGGAAGGTCTCTGACTGTACAACAGATGACTGACTTGACTGAAGACCATCAGCAGTAATAACTGCAAGAACAATAGGTAAGTGGAGTGGAAAAAAACAAATTGATATCTTGGCAAGGTTGGTTACAAATACAATTTAAAAACAAAAATTACAACACCAACTAACTGAAAACAAAGTAAGAAAGATGTCACTTCAAAGGGTTTTTACCCCCTTTTTTTGTCAGGGTAGAATGCACTTAAAAAAAAAGACAAGATTCGTTTCTTTTTATACATTACAAAAAGCCTGGGCTGGGACATCAAGCAGAAATATCATAAGCCAAGACGCTGATGACCAAGAAAAGCTCTTCTCACTGACTTCACAAAAATCACAAGCAGAATATCAGCAGGACAAATTGTTTCTCTTAGTCTCAAGGACACTGTCTCTTGCCCATTTTGCTGCTGAGTTCTTTTATTAACATGCTCAAATGCAGAGCTCTCTTCACAATCATCTCTGAGGATCCACAGCAGGTTTTTTTTTTTTGCCTTTTTTTTTATAAACAGAACACAGAGCAACATCAACCCAGAAAACAAAACCACACAAATTCATCCTTCAGAGATTAAAAAGAAGAGTCAAAGTCATTGGAATAAAATTGGGCTCAGAAGATGCATATCAATACTGCTAACTAACCATATTTCAAAGTTATCAAGCCCCTTCTCCCCTCAGTACAAAGGAAACGTGCAAGGCTTGGAAAGGGTTGCCTGAATCAGTCTTCTCCCAAGGGAAAGTTAACAAGAACTGGCTAAGGTGTTTTCTTTTGTTCCATACTGGTTACTTGCAGCCCCCATGGAACACAGGAGATATTATTGAACTCTACAAAAGTGGTGCTGTCATTTTGATGTACTGGTATAACTTAGAAAGCAACACAACTTAGTTTGCTTAGCTTTAGTTTTCCCCACTGCAAAAGGTACATCCTTAGAAGCCCCATGTTCTTGAAAATCCAGCATTTCTTTCCCTGCACTCTGTTACATCATACATCCTCGTTTACTGACTCTTGAAGCTCAACCAAAGGCCCACAACTGGGGCCTATACAAAAAAAAAACCCAAAAAACAAGAGGGCTCTGGTCTTCTGAGACATGTCATTTTTAATTTGAACAACTGAGCTGAACAAAAAAGGCCTGAAACCTATTGGGTTCCACAGTCATACGGCACAACTATGTGAGTAAGACTGGGGTACTGGGAAGAGATTTTATAGAACACATTTAGACTATGAATGAAAGGCTTAAAACTTTTTGATGTAATATAATCCATATCTATCCCTAGCATGCAGTTTGCTAGAAAGTCTAAGTGATAAAGATGCAGGGTTAACAAACAGCACCTCATTTTGGTTTTTATTTTGGAAATCAATTTGTCAGGGCTGCTCTGATAATACATACATATATATGTACATATATATATAGAGAGAGATACAGACACATATATGTATATATATATATACATATATATATATATAGTCTCTTACAGCACCTTCTCTTTATTTTAAAAGACCAAGTTCATGTATTTAAATAGCCAAATATCCCAGTTACCTGTGACAAAGAACTAGATGTTCATGCCATTTAAAATTCAAGATCCAAAAATTAGAAAAAAGGTGCAAAACCTTGGAAACATTAATGACATTTCTGTTGATTTCTGGATTCATCTGATACAAAACAGACACTGCAGAAAAGAATGGAGTCAGAAAAACATCAAAACATGAAATGGTTTTGAACAATGCCATATCCCTGTTTCACCAGCATGAATCATAAATCAGATCACAATTCTGAGAACTATGCTGTGAGTTAACACAGTGCCCTCAGGAAAGATTCAGTCTGCTTCCAATTCATGTAACCAAAACAAACAAATAAACAAACCAAAAAAATCCCCTTAGGATGAATGGATAAGGATTGCTGCTGGCTGAAAGTTTGTCGTGTGTGTGTGTGTGTGTGTGTGTGTGTGTGTGTGTATGTGGGGTAACTACATGCTGTCATGCTCTTCACAGGTGTTAGCCACACTGGTCATATATGGCCATGGCAGAGAACTAGCTCACCTGGTGATGAAAGGTAAATAATTATGTCAGTTCTATTAGCATCATCATCCGCAATGAGAATTATACAACCCCAGATACATAATCACTTGGGCAGGCCCCAGTGAGTCATACAACTCAAAAGAAAATGGAAAATGGGAAGAGACTCTAGATCTACTATTACCTTGCTATAAATTTAATAATCTTTATGCAATTTTTGTGCTGCTTCTGTGATTCCCTTAGGACAGATTCTCAATCTCTGATGGAAAAAAAATCTTATTACAAAGCATGTCAAGCAATCAAGGGAACTCAAAATGGTACTTGATACATATTAAAGGTTAAAGAGGTGTTCTATTCAAACACAAACTAAATTACCTCCCAAATAAAAACAGAATGCCAAGTATCCTGAACTCCCCAATTACAAAGCCTTTAAAAAAATTCTTTGAAATAATAAATGTTCCCAATTTTTTGAAAACTAACAAATACAGTTGACATCTGGGAATGTCTAGTTGAGTGAGAGAACACTGTAAAAGAATACAACTGAAGGGA
The DNA here is from genome assembly GCF_028583685.1 of Petaurus breviceps papuanus. Taxonomy (NCBI): domain Eukaryota; kingdom Metazoa; phylum Chordata; class Mammalia; order Diprotodontia; family Petauridae; genus Petaurus; species Petaurus breviceps. The sequence continues at coordinate 11,834,353 of NW_027185896.1, read as the reverse complement.
ACTCCCTTGAGTCCAGAAATATTTTTTACCTTTAAGTTACAAAAAATAACTTTTTCCTCTTTATAAAGAGTTTAAAAATGGATCATTCAACAGCAAAACTATGAGATATCTCTGAGCAATATAAAGGGCTCTCCTACAAAGGAACAGGTCAACTTCTCAGCAATATTACTGCCACCTGTTGATGTGGACAACTGGAAAGAAAAAGGTGACAGAAGTTTAATATAGAAGTTTTTTTAAAAGTTAAAGATATAACATCTTCAGACCCCTTGTTCTGAATGGATGACAATTTAGTCATACTAACTGCACAGAGACACTGTTATTTTTATGGCTCTCTGTCATCCATAGGAGGCTGAAAAAACAAACTTTCAGATCCTCCCTTTTCTCTTCCTTTCTCCCTTTAAGACAGAGTTTAGTGATGAATGACCTATGACTATGACCTATGTTTCAGCATTGTACTCTCTTCAAAGAATATCCAAATGCCTTGGGATCACCTGTAACGTGTGTACCTTTTAGTAGATAGCACAAACATCACAGTACCATAATGTTCTAAAGAGAGTTACTTAAAAATATCCAAGCAATTTTAAATTTCAAATCTAAAAGCTACAATTCAGAGCAGATTTTGACATTCTCAGAGGTAACAACAAAGGAAGAGATCAGAGACTGTAAAATCTTTTCTCCCTGGGAAGATGGGGACAGAACCAGTTTCTGTAGCTTGGTTTAAAAAAAAAAATAGCCAATAGCAGTAGCAGCAGCAAGAAAGAAAAAAAAGGGGATTTTTACACTTTGGATTTTATATCAGGCACTTAAATTGCTGGAGAGACACATGCCATTCTAAACCAAAGTGTGAAAAAATGGGTTAGAAACATTATGAAATTAAGTCTAAGAAATGGAATTTCAGCAGCAAAGTGGAGGCATAGGTTCAGCCTCTACCCATCCAAATATGCTGAGACATGTTTTCTAAAATGCCCAAGACAACAGCAGCAGCAGCAATGGCAGGAACTGTTCTGTAGTGTCTGTTTTCCTTCTATGTTGTTTTGTTGACAGGAGGAGTTTCTGTGTCAAGCTGAGAAGGCACGGGGGAGAAGGGAGATGCTGTGCCTAAATCCCTGGGTCATTCAGGTCCATGCTTGAACCAAACATTTTCACCAGCTGCTCTTCATAATTGGAAATATTCCTCTTCATAATGTCCATGCAAGGTCCGAGCAACCTTTCAAATGCCTGGACATCCATAACTGCATTTAAAATGAGAGAAACAAATGGATAAGTGATTAAAATAATGACATGTCTGTAAACCATTCCTTATATATTTCAGTCTCTGGAACATAATTCTTCATCTCTAGGTATTAAAATTTGAGACCTAGCTCAGGTACCACACCTCTTCTATGAAGTATTTCTTGAAAGTGATCTCAAATTTTCTCAGAGCAATTTGTTTGGGCCTCTCCTTTGTTCCTATTACACTTATTAACTCTCCTAATTACACTATAATCTTTTTGAGGGCAGGGGCTAAGCTGTTTTTCATCTTTGTATTCTTAATTCCAAGCATGATATGGCCTTAAAATGTAGCAGGAACTTTAAAATGTTTGCTAAGTGGATTTCAAATCCATGTTTTACAAAATTTTTGTACTTCTATATGCTTTGGGGAAAAATAAGTATGACACAACTTAAATATCATGCAGACAGCAGAGATCACTATGTAGCAAGGTTTAGGGTTAAAAAAGGCCTTGGAGATTGTCTAGTCTAATATTCATTGTATAGATAAGGAAATTGGAGTCTAGGGAGAAGTCATATTCCCAAGGTCACATGCAGGCATTAAATATCAGAGCCAGGATTTGAATTCTAGGTCCCCTATTACAAAATGCAGTGCCCATTCCATCATACTGTGTTCTGTATTCCTGTGCCCATGGGGCCTCAGACCACTCTATGATCAACGGAGGAGAGTTAGGTATTGATTTAGCTACAATGTGGATCTAAAGGAAATTGTGGTTCACCTGCCAGGAGTACATGATCATCTTTGAGTAACAATACAATGCCAGTTCTTAGACACATTCTTAGGACTGAGACCGCAAACACCAAAATGACAACCTCCCCATGCTGAAATCTGGGCTTAAATGTCAGTATATGCATGAGAGGAAAGAAGTTTTTGAGAAAAGAAAAAAAAGTGTATAAAAACAAATGACTTACCTAAGCATTTGACATCTCCAACCGCGTAAGCAGAAGCTGCTCTGGGTTTGTTGGTAACCAGAGCAAGCTCTCCAAAATACTGTCCTTTGTGACACCGGGCAATCTCCACTTCATTCTCTGTGTCCTTATTTGTCTAAAGCAGGCAGAGAACATCCAGTTACCAATCTGAATACGTGGCGAAAATCTTAGCTACAGACACGAACACTTTCATAGTACACAGTATATTCAATGTGATTACCAAGTAGCTATAACATGGAAAGTGACACTTCTCCTGTACATTATAATTTATAATAGTTAACAATGAGATTATGATTTAAAGGAACTTTGACCAGATCATCCTCTGAAGCTTAAGGTGTTTATTTTGGGTAGCTTCTCAGCTACTGACAGCAGTTGAGACCCTCCCCATAAGTATTCTGGGATGAATTTTATAGGCTAAGCGGTAGGGTATTCTTTGTGGATGGTGACCATTTGAAGCTTGGGCAAAAATACAAGAACATAAGTTGAACTGACCCTACCTAAATCACAGAGACTCTTTCTTGACAAAGGGTCACAAAGATACTTTTTTAGTCTATATTAAGAATTTAACTTTCTTAAGCAACACTTAGAGTCAAGCCAGAGCTTTTAACATAGTGAAGACTGTGTTATTAAACAACCACAAGCTGTTGTTAATTTGCATGAAGTGCCCTTTTGGGTGCACAAAGCACAGCAGGCAACTGCCTTACAAACATTATGCCCAGAACAGCTCATTATCTTTTTTTTTTTTTTTTGTAAAACCCACCCCTCTTCTGAATTTTCCTATTTCTGTCAAGGAGAACACCATTCTTTTGGCTGTCCAGGTTTGTAAGCTGTTATCCTTATCTCCTTATTATCCCTTACAAATCATTAGTTCTACCTTCACAATATATCACATCCATTATCTTCTCTCTGGCTCCATCAACCTTTCCAGCTATATCATGCATTACTTCCTTTAACTCATACTCTATGGTCTAACCAAACAGGCCTTTTTGCTGTTCTTTACACACGACAATCTATCTCCTATTTCTTCACCACCCTACAAACTATTCCCTGGACATGGTATGACATTACTCACCTCTGCCTCTTAGAATCTCTGGTTTCCTTCAAAGCTCAGGTCAATCACCAACTTCTACATTAAGCCCATCCTCATTCTCTTAGTTACTAGTTAATGGTTCCCCGAATACCTTCCACAAAAAAATCCTTATAGGGGCAGCCAGGTAGTGCAGTGAATAGAGCACTGGTCCTGGAGTCAGGAGGACCTGAGTTCAAATCCGGCCTCAGACACTTAACACAAAAACTAGCCATGTGACCTTGGGCAAGTCCCTTAACCCCAACTGCCCTCCAAAAAAGCAAAAAAAAACCCCAACAACCCCAAAACAAAACAAAAACCCTTATAGAATGGCTGAAAAAGTTGTGGTATATGAATGTAATGGAATATTACTGTGCTACAAAAATGATGATCAGGTAGACTTCTGAAAAATTTGGTAAGACTTATATGATCTGATGCTGAGGGAAATGAACAGAACCAGGAGAACATTGTACTTAGTAACAGCCACATTGTGTGATGACTGACTTTGACAGACTTAGCTCTTCTCAGCAATGCAAGGATCTAAGACAACTCCAAAAGACTCATGATGGAAAATGCTGTCCACATCCAGAGAAAGAACTTTGAATTCTGAATGCAGATGGAAGCATACAACTTACTCTCTTTTTCTTTTGTTTCTTTTTTCTTGTGATTCCTCCAATTGGTTCCAATTTTTCTTTACATCATGACTAATGTGAAAATGTTTAATATGAATGTATATGTAGAGCCTATATCAGAATGTACATCGTCTTGGAGAGGGGGAGAAAATTTGAAACTCAAAATCTTATGGAAGTGAATGTTGATAACCAAAAATAAATAAATAAAAGTTTTAAAAATTAAAAATAAAAATAAAGGGAAAAAAACAAAAAACAACCCTTATTTTATTTTTATCCTAATGAACATGACAAAACCCAAGAAACACAAGCATCTCCTTATACAAAGAACAGAAAAAAGCTTGTATGTGACCCTTTTAGCTTCTTTAAGGTATGTATGTGTGCATGTGTGTGTGTATATTTAACATGGTAGTTTCAACACCACCATGTTGATCTGTGTTACTTTCTAACTTCATTCTTTTCTCTTCTGTGCATTTTTTTAATACTTCATTGATGATCCTTTCTTTTTTATTGTTACCTCTATAACCACCCCACCAATTCTGTTATAAATCTCCTTCCTCCAAAATGAGTATAGTCAAACAAAATAAATCTACAGATTGTCTATCTCAGAATGTATGTATCATCCTGCATCATCACTTCTCTGTAAAAATGTGAATAGCATGATTCATGATTAGTCTTCTGGACTCATCATTGCTTACTGTATTGATTAGAGTTCTTAAGTCTTTCATAGTTGTTTTTACTTTATAGTGTATCAATGTATCAGTTGTTCTCTGGGTCTTCCTCATATCACTCTGCATCATAATTTATACAAGTCCTTTCATGTTTCACTGAATCTATCCCTTCATTTAAAAAAAAAAATCACAGTAATAGCCTATTATCTTCAGATACCAAAATTTGTTCAGTGACTCCCTGAAGGTCAATCATTTTGTTTTTAGTTATTTAGTAAAATAAAACATGCTATTATAAATGTTTTTTGTACCTCTGGGTCCTTTACCTGTCTTTGATCTCTTTGGGACTCTGTTAGTAGTGACATCACTGGGTCAAAGAGTACATACCATTTAAGGAGTTTTAGAGAATAGTGCCAAACTGCTTTTCAGAATGAATAGGTGGACTAATTCATAGCTCCACCTTCTACAGGAAGCCTTTCCCAAGTTAATAATTTAATTCTAGTGCCTCCTGTCTGTTTTTTATTTACCCTATACATAAGACTTTGTACACATTTGTCTGCTTTTCTCCCAATCAGATTTTAAGCTCGAGGGCAGGAACGTTGCCTTTCTTCGTATCCTCAGCACTTAGCACAGTGTCTGGTCCAGAGCAGGTGATTAATAAATACGTGTTAACTGATTTGCTCTGGTCTATTTTTCAAGGAGCCTATTACTTGAGCATTATTTTCCACCTTCTATTCAAAGTTTTTAAAATTCTCCTTCCATTTTTCTTTCCCTTCCAGAGCTCTAATTTCAATTTTCATCTTTTGCTGTATGTCTTCCAGGCATTCTTGTAAGCCCCCAGGCAAGCCACATTTTTTTCTGTTTAATTCTACTTTTATTTGTTGTGGTGTTACTCATTTTGTTTGAGACAATTTCTTCACTGTGTTTCATGTTTTCTTCTGTTTAATCATATAATCCTGGGCATTCATCCTTTTTCAGGGCTCACAGGTTGCATGTTGATTTACCAGGGCTTGTAATATTGGCTTCTTCCCTGGTGTGAACTTTCTCACAACTGCTGCTGAGTTCTGATCTTTTTTCTGTGTAGCTTTTGACTGGATTGGAGAGCATCTTTCTCTCCTGTTTTCTTCTCCTGCAAAATGCATAGGAGAGCTGGGCTCCTTGATAAACTACAAGGAACTATCTTAGCCAGAAATGTGAGATGAAGGATAAGAAAATGGGTCAACGCTGGGGTGGCTAGGTGGCACAGTGAATAGAACACTGGCCCTGGAGTCAGGAGGACATGAGTTCAAATCCGGCCTTAGACACTTAACACAAAAACTAGCCGTGTGACCTTGGGCAAGTCACTTAACCCCAATTACCTTCCAAAAAGGAAAAAAAAGGAAACAGATCAAGGGGCAGCTAGGTGGCACAGCGAATAGAACACCGGCCCTGGAGTCAGGAGGACCTGAGTTCAAATCCAGTCTCAGACACTTAATACTTACTAGCCCTGTGAACTTGGGCAAGTTACTTAACCCCAATTGCCCTGCCTTCCCCCTCAAAAAAGAAAAAGAAGGAAAAAAGGAAAATGGATCAGATAGTCTTGGTTGGTGGGGATGGTGACAAAAGATCAAGCCCCTTGAATTACTTAAAAGAAGTCCAAAAAGCATTAGCATTAATAGCTTAAAAGTACACTAAGACTTTTGTGACAAGCCATATGTACATGTTTCCTCTAACAGAATAAAAACTCCTTGAGGGCTGGGAGAGTTTCATTTCTACCTTTGTGTTCCCAGCATCTAGCAAAGTGCCTGGCATATAGCAGATGTTTTATACTGTTGATGAAGTGAATGATATTCTGCTCTGAAACTTGGCATTTTAAGAGAGAGACTATATGATGTAGAAGACAGAAAGCTGACCTCATGGTTCATAAGAAGTGGATTAAGTTTGGCTGTGTAAACACAGCCTGGGCAAGTGCCCTAAGCCCTCAGTGTTTCAGGAAAATTTATTCTTTTTTATTATGAACTTAACAAACACAAACATTTTAATATAAAAAGAATAGGAAAAAAATGACATGAAACTATGAACCTGTTATACAGTATTTTTTTAAAAAGAAGCTTTTATTTAAAAAAGTTTTGAAAATTCAGCTTAGTAATAATAGCTCTGCTCTGCTTGTTTGTGTCCCCTGCTGAATTTTCTTTCCTCTACTCATTTAAAAAAATTATCATTGATATCCCAGCTAATTTTTTAATACTATAAATAGCAGACCAATGCTGATCTGCAAAGCTAAAGGGAGTCTTGCCCCACTGCCCCCAAGTTCCCTACACCAATAAGAATACACATCCAGACAAAAAATTAAGAATAGGTTATAACTGTGCCCATCAAAACACTTGAAATTATTTCCTGGATAAAAATCCTTTAGAAAATACAATATTTAGGGGCGGCTAGGCAGCACAGTGAATAGAGCACTGGCCCTGGAGTCAAGAGGACCTGAGTTCAAATCTGACCTCAGCCACTTAACACTTACTAGCCATATGATCTTGGGCAAGGTCACTTAACCCCAAACTGCCCTCCCCAAAAAAATTACAATATTTACTTTTTCTTCTACTTAAAAAAAACTATTTAATTACTATAGAGTACTATCATTTATTAATATACATGTTTGGCAATTATGTGTCTTACTAAATAAGCAAATTACTATTTAATTACTAGATAGTATTTCTTAATTATTATAAAGTAGTCTAAGTTATGTGTAGGCAGACAAATTTTAAGATAATTAAAAGATTGTAAAACTACCATTTTTACTTACATATTTGTTTTTTTTCTCTGACTCTGTCTCAGCTTGTGCTACTTCAAATTGCTCTCTTCTATCTGAATTTCTCCTGTCATTTTAAAGCCCAGCTCAGATTCCACTCTTTGAGGGAAGTTTCCCTTGTTGGAAGTGATCTCTCCTGAAATTTCATTGAACATCTATACCTTTCTAAGGACATGCATTACATTAACTTTGTATTATCATTACTATATTCATATCTTAACCTTCCTACTAGGCTGGGAGTTTCTTGAGGGCAGGGCATCAGATTTTTTTTTCCAGGGTTATTTATTTCTATTCCAAGTGACTGTGTGTGTGTGTGTGTGTGTGTGTGTGTGTGTGTGTGTGTGTATTGCTGGCACTCAGTAAATGTTGAATGAATAGAATGAATGAATAAATGAATGACAGTTAACCAAAATTTTTTATAAGATAAACAATAGTTTTAAACTGAGATCCCACCAAGCTACCAGCTCTTCTGACATAAAAGCTAGAGAACTTTCTCATCAGGTACTAAGTCATGGTAACCAATCTACCTTTTCGGTATGATGGTAGAGATTTTCTCTGCATATTTATCAAGCTTTTGTCACTTCCATGGACAATGTACATTAATACGTTTCATAAAAGGTCTGAATGAGTACTATAGATGATATCTCATTATGATAACCACAGAGGATCTCTTTTGTGGTGGAGTTTGTTAGAAGAAATGTGTTGACAGAATGAAACTGAGCTGACCTCAACCTATGTGAATTACTAAGTGACAAGAAGTATCTTCAACCCAATGGTAGAAAGAGGAAGATATACACATACCACTGCTATTCCTTTCTGTTTCTAGCTCTCTGGTCTTTTCATGTGTATCTTTATCTGTTCATTGTACCTACATCACAGGGTTGTCGTGAGACCAAAATGAAATAATGGATATAAGAGAACTTTGAAAAACATGAAGTACCACACGAATGTAGGGCATTACAGTAACACTCTGAATATTCCATTTATCTCACAATTCCAATCTTTTAGGACTAAGTCATAAAATAAAAAGGTCTCTGAGCCAACAATTAGTCAACAAATATTTATTAATCTCCTACTATATGCTGGATGTTATGCTAGGCACTGAGAAACCCAAATTCTGTGTAATAAAGTATCCTCATCATTTTATTTCAAGGAGAGTTCAACAAAGTTCTAACCTGAAGTCTATATGTTCTTATTTTATGATACAATTCTAGCAAGATTGTGCTTGCTGGTTTCTCCTATCATGGTGTGTTAGAAACAGAAAATTAAAAGGCTAAGGACTGCTAAGGGTTGATTTACTAACGGCAGTAATAACAGTAGCAACTAACATCTCTTTACCACCTTACCCATTATAAAGCCCTTTCCTCACAAGAGCCATGTGAAGTAGAGAGTGTAAATGTCACACAAATGAAGAAACTTCGAGGGTTCAGAGATGCCCCTACTTAGCAAGCGCTGGGGTAGAGCTTAAACCTAGGGCTTCTAACTCTAAATTCAGCATTCTTTCCCGGTATGTTACTATCATATTACCCTGAAAATGTACAGTTGATAGTGAAAGAAAAGACACGAAAACTATAAGAAGGAGATAAGAACCATAAATACTTAATGGTCATTCAGTGTGTAAGAACGAACAATCCTATATACCTCAAAAGTTCCTGCACACGTAACTGTATTGAAACTGTATAAAATACTTTATGTACACAATGATGACTTGGGTTACTAAGAAAGGGGAAAATTATGCTCTATACATGTTATTTAAGATGGGAGGGAAGTATGGCAATTCTAGAGAGATTTCCATAAAAAATGGATCAAAGTGTTAGCACTGAAAGATTTAAACCTTTAACTATCTAGAAAATTAAATTTTTTTCTAGAATAGCTCATTGCCCAACCAGACTTGATCAATCTGATATGACACATAATTATTTTGGTGGGTATTTTGGAAGAAGCAAAGGTATTTCAGGGGTTGGCCAAGATGTTTGAGTATATAAGATGAAGTAACTGTTGAAAGGTAAATGTTATGTGATTATGGATCCCAAGAATTATTAAGTGTTTTTAGCTCTAGAGCACTTTCCCTCCTCCCTTAATACCATGTAAACAGCACATTCAAGTATTTTATGGAGTGACTGTCAAGACAGACAGAAACCAGAGAAAACACTAAATCATAGCACTAATTTTTTAAATTAATCAATCAAAAAGCACTAATTAATTAGTACCCACTACATTCCAGGTACTGTGCTAAGCACATGCTCTCAAGGTGTTTACGTTATACCTAAGGAGATTGTGCACATATACAGGATACAGAAAAGGCATACAAAGCAGGGAGTGGGTCATCTTGGTAAGAAGTAGCATGTAAGGAACCTAGAGTGGTGCCTGAGCTGAGTCTTAACAAAGACCAAGGAAACAAAAAGGTAGAGGCGAAGAAGGAAGGCCTTACATGTGGTAAGATAATGAAAAAGCTTTTAGATTAGGAGGGCAAGTCATGTATTAGGAAAAGCAAAAATGACAAGAAAAGCCCCCTATATTTTCCCTCTTTTGTCTTGAGTGATTTAATCTTTAAACCAGTATCCATTTTGGTGTAAATTAAGCAGGTATATCCACTTCCCTGTGTTTGAGTTTTATTCTTGTCCAGGTCTCTTTCATAAAAAATTCTTACTAACACCAATGTCCTCACAGTGCCCAACTAAGACATACGATGTTACAAACTGAAACTTGAAACACTGCTCCCTTGGACTCAGTAACTGTAACTGCCATTGCTTTTATCTTCTTCTGCAAGTAAAGCTGAAAACGGCTTTTCGAGAGTACTCACTTTTTGAAAGACATTTTTCTCTCCCTGCCATGCCAGGTAACATCAATAAAACTTTTACTAGGTTGCACCCTAAATTGTGTATGTACTGTAGGGTTTCCCCACAACAAAGGTCAGTTTGGCTACCGTGGCAGTACATGGAAAATATATAACATATAATGAATTTATTATATATTTTAAAAGAAAACCAAGCATATATAATACAGATTTGTAGTTTTATGTTGTCTTCTTTTTCTGTTCTATGTATATGACAATGTTCATTTTATGTGGTGTTTGTTAAATTCAGAATAAAAAAACTTTAAGAATAAAAAATGGCTTAAGAACCATTTAAAATGAAAATATGTAACCTGAAATGAACAAGTTAACACTATTATAAACTGTATCTGTGGAAATGGCTGTTATTAAAGACTTGTTTGCTTTTGACAGGATTCTCTGTCATGGAACTCTATCTGCATGTTAGTGATTAAAATACAATATTTAATGCATTTAATTGTCTGGATGTACTCTTTCATCTTCTCTAAGTATTCAGATACATTTAAAAATCCAAAGCCTACATTTTTCTATTGGAAACTGCCTTTCAATTCAAGAAAGGAAAATAATATCTATACATCAATAACCAAACTATGCATAGTGAAAATAAGATCACTGAAACAATGTCACTTTCATAATCTCATAAATAAAACTGACAATTCTGGAAAACAATGTAAAATTGAAATTATGGGTATTGCTAACTTCCTTCCTCATCTAAATTGGGTCCACCATTATTTAAAATTCCAGGAAAATGACATAAGATTATATATAAACTTACCTTGCTTTTAATCAGGATTTTTACTTCTCCAGATTCCACAATATAAAAACTCTCTGCTTTCTCACCCTACAATATGGGAAAGAGAAAGGAAAGAATTATATCTGTTATTACACTGTAGTGCATAGTCATATCCTAATTTATTTTATACTTTACAATGTTCTTCACATCCTATTAACATTTTTCATGGGATAATGAACTAAGATTCCTAAATGAGAGGCTCTTTGTACCTAAGTACATCAACCAACTTATGCCTGAATGACATGAGCTATTCAAGCAGCAGCCTCTTCAGCAGCACTCAGTCTCCTAATGTTGGACATTTAACACCCACATATCTGTCCAAACACATTCATGTTGTCACTATACACAAAGCATTATTTTCCCCCCTAAAATTCATTTAATAACAGGACATTGTAATAATATGGGCACTGATGTAATAAAAAGACATTCCTAATAAATGTGGGCTGGCACAAAAAATACTCTCTCTCCTTTCCTGGCCATATGTTTGCTTAGGTGATATCAAGTAAAAGGGATATATTTAATATATATTTCAAGTATAATCAAATATAAATGGTGCTAGAATTGGAGTCAAGAGAGACCTAACCTTCAAGGGCCCAGATTAGAGCTCCAGTCATTGAGGTGAGTGATAAAACCACTATTACAGGGCTTAGAATAGAGCAGCTTTAGGTTGCTGGGAAGACTAAGAAAAAGACAAGTTAGCAAACTCCCTCTTTTCCTTTTCTCTAAATCTGTGATTCAGAGTTAAAGGCTGCCTAAGTAAAAACTCTTTCCCTACTTCCCTTGCACTCCCTTTCCATTTTGTCAATGGAACTGACATTCTATTTTTAACCATTTAATCAAGCTCCTTCCAGAAGACATTATATCTAAAGCTATCCTCTCTAGTGCTGGAAGTAAGTTTTCTGGTTTATGGCTGACCCTGGGAAAGTCACTTAACCTCTATCAGCCCCAGTTTCCTCAACTGTAAAATGGGGATAATAACAGCATCAAACTTTCAAGGTTGTTGCAAGGATCAAATAAGATATTTGCAAAAAGCACTCAGAAAAATGCCCAGCACAGAGCAGGTTCTATATAAAAGCTTATTCCCTTCCCTACCCCTCCTTATTTCAGTGTGGTTGTGGCAGACCTATGGACCTTAAAATAAACTACAGGTATTCCAACCCCAAGGTCAGTTGTTAAAATCTGCATAGAATTCACATGCTCTTTCAGTGCTGTAACCTTTGTATTCTCTTCTGTCAAATTTTCTTCCACCTCTACTGTTTCATTCTCCATCATAAATTTTAAGTGTTTATTCTCATTTGTCCTTTTGACTTCATTTCTTCTAGCCACTGTAATCCTTGCACATGAGACTTTGTCCCTGAGCTTAAAGTTATTGTGAAGTAACCATGTCCTTCTGGTTTTATCTCTTGGACTTCTCTTAATCTACATTATTTCTTTTATTTTTTTTTTTAAATTTAAATGCTTTATTAACTGCTGATTTACATCATTCGTTTCCGCCAGATTTTGAGTTACAAATTTTCTCCCCGTTTTTCCCCCACCCATCCCCCCGAAACAGCAGTCCCACAGGATATCCCCACCTCCAATCTGCTCTCTCCCATATTTTCTCCCATACCCGTTTCAACTTTTCCAGTGGATCTCTATGCCTCAGTGCCTGTATATCTTTTTTCTTGATTTTAAAACTTTCAATTCCAGATTCATTCCCTTCCCCCCCCTGCCACCCACCCCCACTGGGGGGACAAGCAGTTCAGTATAGGTTGTACATGTGTGGCTAATGCAAAACAATAACATAGTAGATGTATTGTAAAAGACTGACTATTTTTCCCTCCCTCCTATCCCACCTCCCACTTGTTCTATTCTCTACTTTGATCCTGTCCCTTTTCAAAAGTGGGTGCTTCCAACTTCCCTGCCCCCCAGCCTGCCCTCCCTTCCATCATCCCCCCTCACATCCCCTTCCCCCCCTATTCTCCTGGGGGGTGAGATCCTCTATTTAGTGTGTATTTCCCTCCCTTCTCAAGCCAGATTCCATAGGAATAAGGTTGACCTATTCCCTTTTGCCTTCCTATTCTTCCCCTCCATTGTAACCATTTTCCCTTGCCTCTTCTGTATGAGATAGTTTGCCCCACTCTGTCTCTCCCCATCTCCTCTCATTATATTCCTCTCACCTCTTAATTTCACCTTTTAAGTATCATCCCTTCCTGTTAAATTGGTCCCGTGCCCTCTATCTATGTATACCTGTAAACATATATACACACATTCACATATGTATTCATATGCCCGCATACCCTCATATAAAGACATATATATATATATATATATATTTCTAATGCCTTCAACTACTGAGAAAAGTTTCATAAGTTACAATTATTGTTTTTCCATGTAGGAGTGTTAATAGTTCAACTTTGGCCAGGTGGCTCAGCGAGCAAGAGCACCGCCTCCAGTGCCAGGATGACCTGGATCAAATCCGGGCCCAGACACCCAGCACCACACCCAGAAACAACAATTAGCCATGCAACCCCAAACAAGCCACTCAACCCCGATTGCTTAAAAAAAAAAATAGTTCAACTTTGATAAGTTCCTTATGATTTCTTTTCCCTGTTTACCTTATCATGCTTCTCTTGCTTCTTGTATCTGAATGTCAAATTTTCTATTCAACTCTGGTTTTTTCAGCAAGAATGCTTGAAAGTCCTGTATTCCACTGAATGACCATATTTTCCCCTGAAACATGATACTCAGTTTTGCTGGGTAGGTGACTCTTGGTTTTAATCCCAGCTCCCTTGACCTCCGGAATATCACATTCCAGGCCCTTCGATCCCTCAGTGTAGAAGCTGCCAGATCCTGGGTTATCCTGATTGTGTTTCCACAATATTCAAATTGTTTCTTCCTGGCTGCTTGTAATATGCTCTCCTTAATCTGGGAATTCCGGAACCTGGCTATAATATTCCTAGGAGTTTTCTTTTTGGGATCTTTTTCAGGAGGTGATGGGTGGATTCTTTCAACCTCTATTTTGCCCTCTGGTTCTAAAACATCAGGGCAGTTTTCTTTGAGAACTTCCTGGAGGATGTTTTCCAGGCTCTTACTTTGGTCATGGCTCTCAGGCAGTCCAATAATTTTTAATTTATCTCTCCTGGATCTATTTTCCAGGTCAGTGGTTTTTCCCATGAGATATTTCACATTGCCTTCTATTCTTTCATTTGTTTGGATCTGTTTAACAGCATCTTGATTTCTCATAAAGTCATTAGCTTCCATTTGCTCCAATTTAATTCTGAAGCAATGATTCTCCTCATTGAGCTTTTGAGATTCTTTTTCCATCTGGCAAATTCGACTTTTTAAGGCATTCTTCTCCTCATTGCCTTTTTGAGCCTCCTTTGCCATTTGAGTCAGTCTGTTTTTTAAGGTATTATTTTCTTCAGTCAGGCTGTTGACTCTCATTTCATAATTTTCTTGCACTGTTCTCATTTCTCTTCCCAATTTTTCCTCCACTTCTCTTATCTGCTTCTTAAGGTCCTCTATGGCCTGTAACCAGCTTGTATTTTCCTTTGAAGCTTTTGGTGCAGGAGTTCTGACTTCACTGTTTTCCTCCTGTTCCATGCCTTGCTCCTTCTTATCCCCAAAATAGGAGTGTAATGTTGGAATCTTCTGTCTGCTTTGTTTCCTTTGCCTGCTCATTTTGCCACTCAATGATTTGACTTTTGGGCTTTTTGCCACAGTAGGACTCTGCCACCAGACAGGGGAGTTTTCGTCCCAAACGCTGGGGTTTTCTCAGCTGCCGGAGGTATTAGATGCGTGCCCTCTCTGAGGTCTCCACACGCTCTGGCAAGCTGGACACACACCCCAGGACCTCCACCTTAGACTGCAATCCAGATCCAAGCAGGTTAAAGCAAGAGCGATGACCCCTCAGACTGGTGCTTGGTCCCCCTACACTCTGCAGGCCAGGAGCTGAAGCCGCCACGTGGCGCTGGCAGGCTGTGCTGGCGTCTCAGCGGTTTCTCGCTCTGGGGGTAAAAGCCACGCACTCCCACTTCCTGGGTCCCAAAGTCCAGACTGCACTGGCCTCTCACCTTGTCCTTCGCATCTATGTATTGATAAATCTGGAAACGGCCACAGCTGCTGCTGATCTGGAGTCCCTCTGGCTGGTGGCTGGTCAGGCCCACCTGGGGCTAAAGCCTCGGTGTGGGGCTGGGCTCAGCTTCCAGAGCCGGTTCCTGCCGGCCTGCTGGGCTGTCCTCAGTGGGAGGTTAGCTTCTTTGTGTCATTTTGTGGGTTCTGCAGCTCCAAAGTTTGTTTAGAGTCCCCTTTTTACATGGATTGGGGAGGGTGGAAGCCGGAGCCGCGGGAAGGTCGTGCTTCTACTCCGCCATCTTGGCTCCGCCCCCCAGAAAGAATCTACATTATTTCTTCATGGACTTCAGAATTTTCTTTTGCTTATTACTCTTACCTTCAGATTTATCGCCTAGATTAGGACTTTGTACAAGGATCTTATCTCTCTCTCCCCACCCCTACCACCTCCACTGGCTCTTGGATAGATGGAGTAGGCTCTGTTTTATCCTGTCTTCTATGAAGGCTAAAACCTAAGGTTGTTTTGGATGGGATGGCTGATAACTAAGTTCCCACTGTATACTTCAATCTCTTTTGTCTTATTCTATTGGTGATCAAATTTGAGTGTAAGATTGAATCCATTTCCATTTCCTCCTAGCATAATCTCAAGTTGGGACTTGGTTTCTTCCTCTGCTGTGATCCTGACAAAACCCAATTGGATTTTGGAGATCACACTAGTCTCCAGACTTCTGGCAAGGTTCTCTTGACATAATACTGCAACTGAGTTGGGAATGTCTCCTGCTGTGAATCCTAGAAATGCACAGTCAAGACAGTGTCTCTCTGTGTAGTGACCTTTGGGGACTGGCTCTGTCTGTCATTTTTGTTCCAAAAGGCCAGAAACATACTCCTGCTAGTTTCTGGCCCTGATTACCAGACCTCCTGCTGGCTTTTAGGATCTTCTTGGAGAATTTACTTATTCATAGTGTCAGCAGGCTTCATACCAATTTACTAGAGTATAAGCTGGCTTCCCTAGTGTGATCCCTCTCCCATTTCCCCTATCTTCAGGTCTTTATCAGAATTTGTACTGGTTTCTCTAGTGAGACTTCTCTTCCAGCACCTCTAGGTTACCGGCTATCTTTCTGTTCAGTTCTAGACTGGAATGGAGGAGTTTGGTTTACTGGATCACGGCTCTGTCTAGTGTCCTTTTTAGAATGTTTGGTTTTATATGGGAGAGGCAGGCTCCTCTATGCCCTCTCATTACCAAATAGTTCTGACAAGTGTGACTTGTTAATATAATTTGAGGCCTAGAAGTGATATTTGCTCTTTACACCTACGTTTTTCATCGCTTCCTTTCAGATTCTAAACCTTTTGTAATAATAAGAGCAACACAGATCAAAACAATTCTCAAGTTTCATTTCATATTAAAGAAAATGACAAAGACAAAAGACAGACAAAAAGTCACTGGTGGAAGGGCTACATAAAGACTACTGTTCCACTGCTGATGGAACCATGAATTGGGTTCTAGAAATCAATTTTTGAATTATGCTTAGAAATTCGATCTGTTGCCAGACATCATTGCTTTACCTTTACAACGTCTTTCATACTCACAAAGCCACTACTCTAATTGGTCTCATCTCCTCCTATGTCAATCTATTCTTTGCCAATCTATTACTGCTAAAGTAATTTTTCAAAAGCTTAAGTCTGACCATGTTACTAATGAATTAAGTCCAGTGGCTATTACCTCAAGATTAAATATAAGTTTCTTTCCTTGGCATTTAAAGGTCTTAATAACTTGACACCTTCCTATATTCTTCTTAAACTTGGTTCTCCACATACTATGTAATTCAGCCATATAGGCCACTTGCAGCCCCTTGAATATGGCAGTCCAACTCTCACTTCTGTACCTTTTCACTGGTTCCCCTGTGCCTGAAAAGCTCTATCTTTTCACCTCCACCTCTTGGGTTTCCTTGGTTTTCTTTAGGTCTCAGCTCAAATCTGACTTTCTATTGCAAGTACTAGTGTCTATCCCAGTTTCCGCTGCTACTGGTGCCTTCCCCTTTCAGATTACCTGCCATCTACTCAGTGTATATTTTTATGCATCTCCATTTTTACATGTCTGTTCCATTAGACTGCACACTCCTTAAGGACAGGGTCTTGTACCCCTGGCACTTAGCAGTGACTGAGACATAACTGTACATAACAAATGCTTAATGACTGTCTAACTGACAAAATGTAAAACTCATTTTACAGAGATCCTACTCCAAAGCATACATATGGCTAAGAAGGTAAAGTCAAAAAGTCAAAATACTCTGAGAAAGACTTTCTGTGATAGCCAAGAAGTGGAAACAAAGATGATGATCAATGATTGAGGATTGACAGAAAAAGTTGTGGTACACAAATGAAATGGAATATCACTGCATGTAAAGAATGAGCATGTGAAATCTTATATCAGGAGTCTTTAACCTTTCTTTGTGTCATAGACTCTTTGGAAGTTTGGTGAAACTTCTGTACCCTTACTCAGAATAATGTTTTTAAATTTGCAAAACAAAATACATAGAATTTACAAAGAAACCAATTATATATTAAAATACAGTTGTCAAAATATTTTTAAAAATAAGTACATGGGGCTCTGTGTGGCTTGGGCTGCCCCAGCTCTATCCTCTCCTGAGAGGCTCTGCCCCTGCCCCACAGCCCTCTGGACCCTCCTGCTTGGGATGGCAGCAAAGCCCTATTCTTGGCCAGCCTTAAGAGCCCTGGGGAGTATGGTGTTTGTGTATGTGTGTGGGTTGCATGGGGCGGAGGCTCAGGGTGTCCCAGGCTAAGGACGAAGTAGAAGTGGCTCTGAGAAGCCTCCTTGGGGGGGGGGGGGGGGGGGAGAAGGGGAGCCTGGTCAGCACAAGTCTGCCAAGTCCCCTTTATCAGGAAAATACACATGAAACCAAGGACTAGGGGGTGTTAATTATATGGGACAATCATCCATAAGAAGATATACAATGAATACTAATGAATGTGGTGAAACCTTCAGGCTGTCAAGATATTAGGAGACACCCTGTTTGCCCAGCAAGGAGGCTGTGCCCTGAGCTTGGCATAACAACCCTTTGCACTTACCCGCTGAGTGACTTCAGCCACAGCAAAACTCCAGAATTGGGACTTATAATTTCCCTATTTCTCAGGGGATCCTGACCTGAGAGATGGAACTGTAGCCATGATACTGCAGCAGAAAGTGATCAATCACATCTCCTGACACTCTGAACAATTCCTGTGCCTGTAACTGCTAAGTGAACCAAACCAGGTGCTGTGCTCCTATTCCCGCCATGCTAACTCTGGTTCTGTACCCTGCTGAATGATCACAAGGCTCAACGATTCTAATAACTAAGAGACTCTTCCCACAGGACCCAAGAACACATGTATTGTCCCCCCAAAATGCCAATCATTCCAACTATTTTAACCGAGATCCAAAAATAACTGTGTTGGGTCCCACCTTTTTCATGCTTAAAAACCCTATCCCTGCCATAAGCTATAAGCCCTCCTTCTCAGGAAAACTGCTTGCTAATGTTTTTCTCACTTTGAAATTAAACTTCTGTTTGATTCCCGACTCCCCTGTCTTTGGCCTGCTTTGTTCAGCTCTGGCCATCCACAAGTTAGAGATCAATTTTAATCTAGCTGACAAGGCAGATGAAACATCTCATTATACATCAAAGAATTCGGACTGAAGAGCAATCCTATCAATGTCATGAAGGTGAAAAAGCCTTCAGAGGCTTTAGTGAACATCAAAGAAATTGGAGTAGAGAGAAATCCTATCAGTGTAACCAATGTGGAAAAACCTTCAATTAAAACTCATACCTTACTGTACATGAAGGAATTCATAGCAGATTAAAATCATACAAATGGCCTGAATGTGGGAAAGCATTCAGAACGAGGAGATACTTTTTACAATAAATCTTAAAATTCATAATGGAGAGAAATCCTATAAATGTAATCAATGCAGGAAAGCCTTCAGCCAGAGAAGAAGTCTTAATTCATATGAGAAAATTCATACTGGAAAAAAAAATCCTATAAATGCACTGAATGTGGGAAAGCATTTATCTCCTACTCAGCCTTTACTGTACAAGAGAGAATTCAGACTGGAGAAAAACCCTCTAATTTAATAATTGTGAGAAAGCATTTAGACAGAAAGGATACCTTATTGTGTACTGGAGAGAAATCCCATAAATGTAATGAATGTGGGAAATCGGAGAGAGAGGAGAGAGAGAGAGAGAGAGAGAGAGAGAGAGAGAGAGAGAGGACACCTTACTATACAGCAAAAAATTCATACTGAGAGAAATCATATAAATGTAATGAATGTTGGAAGCCTTCGGGTAGAAAGGGAACCTTGCTGTACATCAAAGAACTCACACTGGAGAAAATCCATTTATATGTAATATATGTGGGAAAGTCTTTACAGACAAGTTACCTTACTATGCACACAAAAGTTCACACTAGAGAGAAGTCCTACAAATGTAACGAATGTGGTAAAACATTCATAAGAGAAATCTTACTACACATCACAAATACATACTGGAGAGAAGCCTTATAAATGTTTCCAGTAAAACAAAACAAAAATAAATGTTTCCAGTGTGGGAAAGCATTTTAGGCAAAAGGGAAACCTTGCTGTACATCAGAGAATTCATACTGAAAAGGAACCTTTTTAATTCAAAGAATATGAAAAATATTTAGGCACAAAACTTCCTTTATTATAAAATAATTTACTAAATTATCTAATTACTAAATTATCTAAATACTAAAGTAAATTATAAGATAATTTACTAAAAAAAAAGCCCATTCAGTCAATGTACACTCATGTAGCGTGAAAAAATTTTCACCTGAGAAAGGAAAAACTACCAAACATTAAATGTTAGATGTGATATTTGAAATTCTTTCTTAATTTTACAGATGGCAGAGCTGATGGGTAAGCAAGAAAATGGAGATGATCATGATCATACAAATATTGGGTAGCACATCTGGGAGTAGAACTGATGTTTTGGCTAGATACAGGTCTGTTTGGGTTTTCCCCACACTATAATCCATGATCTATAAATTCAAAGAACGTGAGCAATATCACAACGTGCCATATTTTATAGAAGTAGTATGTATTACTCTAGGAATTTCAGAATTAGAGGAGACTTTAGAAACTCTCTAGTCCAAACCATATACTAAAGAAACCTTACTACATCATATACAACAGGGGATCACTCAGCTTTTGCTTAAAGATTCCCAGTAAAGGGTAAAATATTACAGCCCAAGGTAGCCTACTCCTCTTTCAGATAGCTTGAGGGTGGGAAGGGTATGCATGAGCATGTATAGAGGTGTGTGTGTGTGTGTGTGTGTGTGTTTGTATGCAGAAATCCTAAAATGAATGTGATGGCAAATGGCATCAATTAGAAATGTATGTTTGAGTTGAAGAGCAAATTCCCTACATAAATGAAATTATTGATCTATACATTATATGTGTACAGATCAAATAAGATATGGAAAGCACTTTGCAAACTTTAAAGTGCTACATAAATGCTAGTTATTATGTACATGTATGTATGTTACTGAATTGATATATGTATATGTACACATACATATGTGTGCATGCATGTGTATATGTAACCCAGAACTAAGCACAGTACTAAAGATGTAGCCTTGCCATGACTTAGTTAAGCACCATCCCATCCTTACTTTTAGAATTTATTTTGTCAGAGCAGCACAGGATAACATTAGCATTTTTTGATTCTCTTATTAAATAGGTGACTAACTCAACCTGTAGTTCACTAAAATCCACATTATTTCTCATTATCTAACCACATCTTCCTTTGAATTGTGAAGTTGGTTTTGTGACCAAAGCATAAAAATATTTATATGCCTTTATGAAAGTTCATTTTCTTAGATTGGGAGAAAAAATTAAGTATATGGGTCCCAGGATAAGAACTACCAAGGGAAGTACACAGAACAGGAAAACAATATATAATTAATGGGAAAATGCTAATGGAAAGAACAAAAAAAAAAGCTGAATGCTGCATAATTATAATGACCAGGCTTGGCACAAAATAAGAGATGAATTAGTCATTATATACTAAGTACAAGGGATAAAAAGAAGTGAAGCAGTCACTACCCACACATATAGGTATATATACAAAACAGATACATAATGATGTTGGAAGGAAGAGTACCAGCAGTTTGGGGAAGGAGGTAGAATTGGGCAACAGGCTCATGTATGAGGTAGCACTTGTACCAAGTCTTGAGGGACAATATGAATTCCAAGAGGTAGAGGAGAGGGTGGAGTGCATTCCAGGAGTGGGGAGAGCCAATTCAAAGGTACAGAAAAAGGAAACTGGTCTGTATGAAGGAGTAATACCGGTATGTAATAAAGCTGGGAAAAAGGGGGCCAGGGTGGGAAGGGCTTGCCACACAGTAAAAGATGAAAAAAAAATTTGCCTATCTCTCCTCTTTGCAGAGGTGGAAACTACAGGTGTGGAACATTAAATACACTCACTTGGTAGACTGGTTTTGTTAAAATGCTCTCCCTGCTCTTTTCTCTTCTGTTATAAGTAAAAGCTCGCTAGGCAGGAGATTAAAAGGGGTTATATTCCAAAATCAAGATGACATAAAGAAAAAATTTATCAATAAAAATTTTAAAAATAAATAAATGTCATTGAGCATAAGAAATCCAAGTTGAATATGCTGGGATGGCTCAGGGCAAATCAATTGCCATAACAGAAAAAATTCAAAATATTTATCCTAACTACAGAGTGAGTCCAAACTCTCAGGTCCTATTCACAGAATTTCAGAGTTAAAAGGGGCCTTTCAGAGGTCCTAATCCAACCCAGATTTGAGCTCAAGTCTACTCAACAATATGTCCAACTAGTATTACCCAGCCTTGAGGACTTTAATTTTTTTTTTTAAAGCAACTGGAGTTAAGTAACTTGCCCATGGTTACATGGCCAGTTATTTTCTGTGGGTGTTAAGTATCTGAGGCTGGAACGGTCCCCAAGTCCTACTGACTCTGGGGCCGGTGCTCTTACTCACTGTGCCACCTAGCTGCCCCCCTTGAGGACTTTTAATGAAGGTGAAATTATTGCCTCCTTAAGTAGCACACTCCACTTGTTGCTTTGGTTATTTGGTTTCTTTTTAAAATATTATTATTATTAATACTAATATTTGTACAGAGTTTTAAGGTTTGCAAGGTACTTTACCTATACTGTCTCCCTTTAAGCACCACAACCACCAAGTGAGGTAGGTACTACAATGATTAACACAGAAAACAGAGTTGAGAAGAATTAGGTAACTAGTTCATGGTTACACAGCCCAGCATATATCAGAGAGGGAATAGAAAGCCAAGTCTTTCCATGTAAGTCACTCATTCCATTACATCACACTCCCTGTTTTATTTTTTAAAACTACTTAGCACTTTTGCCACATAAAAATAACAAGGGAAGGATGAAACTCAAATCAATTTTTTTTCATTTTTCAAATGCTTTATTAACTTCTGATTTTACATCATTCATTTCTGGCAGATTTTGAGTTACAAATTTTCTCCCTGTTTTTCCCCTACCCACTGCCCCAAAATAGCAGTCCCACAGGATATCCCCTCCTCCAATGTGCTCTCTCCCATATCTTCTCTCACACCCTCTTCGACTTTTCCAGTAGGGCATGGTGGATCGCTATGCCCCAGTGCCTGTATATCTTATTTTCCAATTACATGTAAAATAGTATTAATAATAATATATACATATATATTTAAACATTTGATTTTAAAACTTTGAATTCCAGATTCATTTCCTTCCTCCCTTGTCACCCACCCTTACTGGGAAGATAAGCAGTTCAGTATAGGTTGTACATATGTAGCCAATGCAAAACATTAACAGAGTAGATATATTGTAAAAGACTGACTGTATTTCCTTCCCTCCGATCCCACCTCCCACTTGTTCTATTCTATACTTTGATCCTGTCCCTTTTCTCAAATCAACATTTTAATAGTTCTTAAAGAGTTGGGGAATTATCGGTGAATATTTATTTACTAATGTAGGCTTGCACAACTTGCACCTGCCACCTGCCAAAGGAACTTTGGTAGCCCACAGAAAACGTAGAAGAAAACATCCTTCGCATATAGAGGAAATCCTTTGGCGTGCCACAAGTAGCCTATGGGCTGCAAGTTGTGCAGGCCTGCACTAACGAATGAAATGAGGGGATCATGGAATACCAAAAGGCCAAACTAAGTTAGTGAAACAGTTGATGTCATGTTCATTTTGACAATGGAATTTCCAGAAATAGGAGTGTTCACATGACCCATTTTACCAAATGTGATACTTAAATATGCTGAAGAAGAAAGCTGCTCACTTAACCAAAAGCAGCTAACAATATTTCTAAGCAAGCAGCCCCTATTTTGTTCCTTATAGAAATTCTGCTCCTTCACCAAAATTCTCACTGGTTCTAAACCTGAGCCCTTTTGTAGTCTTGGCCTTAGCTCCCCATTTATTTACAGAGCTGAGCTGATAATCCACTGGAAATCAAGAGATACTGGATAACCTTTTTCTTTTCTTAGTATGGGATTCAACTATTTCGCTACCTCACTATTACCTTTCAATCTTTCAACTCTACTATGTCTGATTAATGAGTGGTATGAGACACATAGCTGCTGTCCCGCAGTACTACTCTTGGAGTCAGCTTGGGGATGGCAGACTAGCCCATAAAAGGAGAGAAAGAAGAAGAGTTTTTAATCAAGTGCTAAACTGTGGGTGCAGGCCTTAAAGAGGATAGTTCACAGAAAGGAGGTCTATAAAGTTTGAAGTGATCCAAGAGTAAAAGGAAGGGTTTAAGGTCAGCCTCAAGTTTCTATTAGTTCTTGTATTTTATCTTACCAATAAGAGAAAAAAAGAGCTAAAACTTGCTAAAAATGCTGCTTATACAAAGTTTTAAGGTACACAAAACATGTTTTTAGATAAACGACTTGATTGTTTCTTCTCAGCCTCGTGATGGACTAGATGTATGTTGAGATATTCAAGACCCAACTGTTCATAAAGTAAAAGAATTTCTTTCTTTGGACCATAGCAATTCTTACACACCTTCTACTGAGTGGTAGAGAAGTTGAGATTTATGCTAGCAGAAGGACTAACTATACCAAAGAAATCATAGGTCACTGAAGTATTCAAGTATCCAGATAGCTAAAATACTGAAAGCAAATATTTTTCTTCTTAAAATTTTTATTGATATTTTTTCTTGTACATAACTTTCTGTTTCCCCACCTATTAAAGCATCTCTCTTAACAGTCAGTCCAGTAAAAAAAAAATCAACCATATATACAACATAATAAACCCATAGTTCATCCCATTTTTTTTTCCTGGGGGGATAAGATGGAAGGGAGATAATTTCTCAATTACTCTCTTGGGCCAATGTTGGTTATAAATATAATAAATATAAATATATTGTACATAATGTTTAAAAATAAATATAATATAAATATAACAAAATGTCCTATTTCATTCCTTCTTGCTTTTTACATGTGCGCTGCTGTAGTCATTAAGTTTATTGCCTCGTCTCCAGCATTTCTAAATGGCCTTCACTAGACCCTGCCATCTCCTGAAGAAATCATCTAAAATTTCTCCTTTTTAATAGATATGTTCCTAGAAAAAATTCTTTACATTAATTAACTTCATTTCTTCTCCTACTTGTAACTTCTCAAACCTTTGCAAACTAGCTTCTGATTCCATTGAAATTCTTTCCTCTAAATTTACTTTAATTGTCTCAACTGTAAAATCTGATGGCCTTTTGCTCAGTCCTTGAACTTCTGAGGATTGATAGCATTTTATACTGCTGATTATCCTTTGAGATTATTGTCCATCCTATTTTCCTCTTCTGAGTTTCTGTGAAACCCCTTTCTCTTGTTTCTTCTACCAGACGAGTGCAAAGATTTTAAAGAGTAGAGATATTATATACATTAAAAACACCGGAGAGGATTCTGGGAAGATGGCAGAGTAGGTCAGAAAATTCCAAGCTCTCAAGATTTCCCCCCACCTTATAGAGAACAAAGTGCTGGTAAAAATAGATAAGAATGGGGGCACAACAGGGGTTTCCCTGGGACAATTTGAGAGGATCAGAAGAAAAATTTCAGGATGGGTTTTGGTCCCTGTGAAGAGTAAACACCTTCAGGCTAGGGCCCATTTAACAACAACCATCAAGCCCTGGGGTTTGAGAGGCTGCCTCAGCCCCAGCCACAGGAACTTTTACCCCAAGAATAGTGAGGGGAGTTGGGCATCTTAGCCAGGAAAGATCTAAGGAACCTCTACTGATAAGGAATGCCAGACCCAGATATGATTTGGAGAATAGCAGGGGCAAAGGAAACAGCACACATTGGTGAGTGCAGAAGCAGTGGGGCAGAATGCCCCTGGCTGTGGGCACTTATAGGAGGTTGGAGGTTTACCTTTGGTTCCAGTCTAGAGGGAAGAACTGAAAATGGGGCAAGAGGCACCATATCCCATACCCCAGGGCTAGAGGTAATTACAAAAATTAAGCTATCACCACAAAAAATACCCATATAAAGGAGAAAGAATCCAACAATAGAAAGCCATTATGGGAATAGAGAAGATGAGCTTATCTTTAAAGGAGGATATTGAAGTTAAAAACAAACCCTTTTACCCCAAAGAGTGACTGTCAAATGGTCACCTACCCCCAAAAAATTCATAGAAGATCTTAAAAGACTTTAAAAATCAAATGACAGAGATGGAGGAAAACTAAGAAGAAGAAATAATAATCTAAGAAAAACAAGATTATTAAAGTAAAACCAATCAACTAGAAAAGGAGATCCAGAATCTTAAATGAAGAAAATGACACCCTGAAAATCATAACTGGGTAAGGTGAAGCCAGAAAAATTGTAAGAGATCAATAAAAAATTAAGTGCGGGGAGTCAAGATGGCAGAGTAGAAGCAGGACCTCCTAAGGGCTCCGGCTTCCACCTTCCCCAATCTATATAAAAGGGGACTCTAAACAAACTTTGGAGCTGCACAACCCACAAAATGACAGAGAAGCTAACCTCCTGCTGAGGACAGCCCGCAAGCTGCCAGCCCAGTGCTCTGGGAGCCAAGCCCAGCCACTTGCCAGCTGAGGTTTTAGCCCCAGGATAGGCATGACCAGCCACTGGCTAGAGGGACTCCAGATCACCAGCAGCTGTGGCCGTTTCCAGATTCATCAACACATAGATGCGAAGGACAAAGTGAGAGGTCACTTCAGTGAGGACTTTGGGACCAGTAGTTAGGAGTGCATCAGCTTTGTCCCCAGGGCTAGAAGCCGCTGAGACGCCGTGCCAGCGCCATGTGGCAGCTGGCTTCAGCTCCTGGCCTGCAGAGTGAAGGGGGCCCAAGTGACCAGTCTAAGGGGGGTAATCGCTCTTGCTTTAACCTGCTTGAATCTGGATTGCAGTCTAGGGTGGAGGTCCTGGGATGTATGACCAGCTTGCCAGAGCGTGTGGTGGCCTCAGAGAGGGCACCCAATTAATACCTCCGGCAGCTGAGAAAACCCCAGGGTTTGGGATGAAATGCTCCCCTGTCTGGTGGCAGAGTCCTACTGCGGCAAAAAGCCAAGGTCAAGTGACTGAGTGGCAACATGATCAGGCAAAGGAAGCAAACCAAGCAGAGCAATCCAACATTAGACTGCTATTTAGGGGACAAAAAGGAGCAAAGCATGGAACAGGAGGAAGACAGTGAAGTCAGAACTCCTGCACCAAAAGCTTCAAAGGAAAATACGAGCTGGTTACAGGCCATAGAGGACCTTAAGAAGCAGATAAGAGAAGTGGAGGAAAAACTAGGAAGAGAAATGAGAACAATGCAAGAAAATTATTAAATGAGAGTCAACAGCCTGACTGAGGAAAATCACACCTTAAAAAACAGACTGACTCAATTGGCAAAAGAGGATCAAAAAGGCAGTGAGGAGAGGAATGCCTTGAAAAGCCGAATCTGCCAGATGGAAAAAGAATTTCAAAAGCTCAATGAGGAGAATCGTTCCCTGGGATTTAGATTGGAGCAAAGGGAAGCTAGTGACTTTAAGTGAAATCAAGATGATGTTAAACAGATCCAAACAAATAAAAGAATAGAAGGCAATGTGAAATATCTCATGGGAAAAACCACTGACCTGTAAAATAGATCCAGGAGAGAGAATTTAAAAATTATTTGAATACCTGAAAGCCATGATCAGGGAAAGAACCTAGAAATCATCCTCCAAGAAATTCTCAAGGAAAATTGCCCTGATGTTTTAGAACAAGAAGGCAAGGCAAAAGGGAGGTTGAAAGTATCCACCGATCACCTCCTGAAAAAGATCCCAAAAAGAAAACTCCTAGGAATATTATAGCCAGGTTCTGGAATTCCTAGATCAAGGAGAGCATATTACAAGCAGCCAGGAAGAAACAATGTGAATATTGTGGAAACACAATCAGGATAACATAGGATCTGGCGCCTTCTACACTGAGGGATGGAAGGGCCTGGAATAGGATATTCAGGAGGGCAGAGGAGCTAGGATTAAAACCAAGAATCACCTACCCAGCAAAACTGAGTATCATCTTTCAGGGGAAAATATGGTCATTCAGTGGAATAGAGGACTTTTAAGCATTCTTAATGAAAAAACCAGAGTTGAATAGAAAATTTGACATCCAGATACAAGAAGCAAGAGAAGCCTGAGAAGATAAACAGGGAAAAGAAATCACAAGCCACTGATCAAAGTTGATCTATTAACATTCTTACATGGAAAAATGATAATTGTTACTGATAAAACTTTTCTCAGTATGGAAATACTTGAAGGCAATAGAAACATATATATATATATATATGTATATATATATGTATAGTAGGGTATACAGGTGTATGAATACATGTGTGAATGTGTATATATATATATATATATGTGTGTACATATATATATATATGCTTACAGGTATACATAGATAGAGGGCTGTAATGGAAATGCAAATTTGGAAGATCTTCCCTGCCCCTAGGCTAAAATGCACCTGAAGCCTGGGGAGGGAGGCTTGTTTTTCAGTAGATACTTCTTGATTGGCCAGTGAGTCAATAAGGTTGTTACATTCTCTGAGCCAGGAGAAGGCTATATAAGCCCTGATGTGTAGCTTTGTTTTGGGACTCACTTTGAGAAGTGTTCTGTGATTTGATCTGAATTCTGGGAAGCCGTTGTTGAGAGTCCCCCGGCTTTGAAAAACCCAGAAAGTGGAAACCCAGATGTTGACTGGGTATGGATGTAATGGTTGGACAGTTTGGAAATCTGTCTACTTGATGTTTCTGTCTTGATAATTATGCCTGTATACTTTGAGGTTCAGGGTGCTGACTTTTTCTCCTGAACAAGGTAAACGATATATGTCTGACTGATTAAAGTAAGCTTGTTAACCCATTTTGAGTTGCCTTCCTTTAACAAAGCAGATCCAAGAACCTGTGTGAGCAGCCACCCTGCTGACACCGGGGTGCTTGCTGCTACAAGGGCACAGGACAAATTTAATAGGAAGGAATGATACTTAAAAGGGGAAATTAAGAGGTGAGAGAGGAACATGAGAGGAGATGGAGAGAGACAGAATGGGGTAAACTATCTCATAAAGAAGAGGCAAAAGAAAAGGGTTACAATGGAGGGAAAGAATAGGAAGGCAAAAGGGAATGGGTCAACCTTATTCTCACTGAATTTGGCTCAGGGAGGGAATGAAATATACACTAAATAGAGTATCTCACCCTACAGGAGAGTAGGGGGAAGGGGATAAGAGGGGGGATGATGGAAGGGAGGGCAGGCTGTGGGGGGAGGGAAGTTGGAAGCACTCACTTTTGAAAAGGGACAGGATCAAAGTAGAGAACAGAACAAGTGGGTGGAGGGATAGGAGGAAGGGAAATATAGTCAGTCTTTTACAATATATCTACTCTGTTAATGTTTTGCATTAGCTACACATGTACAATCTATACTGAACTGCTTACCTTCCCAGTAAGGGTGGGTGACAAGGGAGGAAGGGAATGAATCTGGAATTCAAAGTTTTAAAATCAAATGCTTAAAATTATATATACATATATACTATTATTAATACTATCTTACATGTAATTGGGAAATAAGATATACAGGCACTGGGGCATACAGATCCACCATGCCCTACTGGAAAAGTCTAAGGGGGGTATGGGAGAAGTTATGCGATAGAGCAGATTGGAGGAGGGGATATCCTGTGGGACTGCTATTCTGGGGTGGTGGGTAGGGGAAAAAACGGGGAGAAAATTTGTAACTCAAAATCTGGTGGAAATTAATGATGTAAATCAGAAGTTAATAAAGCATTCAAAAAAGAAAAAAAAAAGAAAAAATTAAACAAAACATGAATAATGAAAAAATAGAAGAGAAAGTGAAACATAAAAAAATAATAGATCGAGAAGAGAAAACATAAGAATAATCAGACTAAGAGAAAGCTATGATCAAAAAAGACTCTTGATACAATAATACAAGAAATAACTAAAGAAAATTGTCCTGAAGCATTAGAACAAGAGGAGAAAGTAGAAATAGAAAAAATCCATCAATCATCATTTAAAAGAGATCCTATGAGGAAAACTCATAGGAATACTATAGTGAAATTCTGAAACCCCCAGCTCAAGGATAAAATATTAAAAACAACAAGAATAAAACAATTTAGATATGATGGTGCCACCATTAGAATCACATAAGTCCTAGCAGTGGAGACATGAAAAGACTGCAGGTCTTAGAATACTATACATTGAAGAGCAAAAGAACTGGGGCTCTGACCAAAAATATCATACCCAGTAAAGTGAAGCATAATCCTGAATGAAAAAAATGGACATCTGATCAACTGTCAGACTTTCAAGACTTCGTTAAAAAAAAAAACCCTGAACTTAATAGATTTGACATACAAAAGCCAAGAGAAACATAAGGTATATATCAAAGACTGATTACAAGGGATTCAATAATGACAGACTGTTTACTTTTTATATATGTAAAATGCAAAATATATATTTGAGATTCTTATTAATAATTAGGTAGCTCATAAGAAAGACTAGGGTAAATCTAAATATGATATGAATTTAAAAAGTAAAACCATGTAGGACTTCAGCTAAAAAGAGTAATTATTTTATACAAATGAAGTGCAAGATGAAGAATTGTTACAGAGGAATTAGATGGGGGAGGAGGGCTGGTAGTTCTGGTAACCTACTTTCATTGGGAATGGATTTAAGAGGGAAAAATACATATATATTTAGAAGATAAAAGTCTTCTAAATTCAGAAGAAATCAGATGGTAAGGGGATAGGGAAGGGGGAGAGGACAAGGGAGGGATCTTTAGAGGAGAGGGTGAGGAAACAGGTAAAAGGGAGGTATAGAAGGATGTTTAGATTTATGGGAATGGGAGGGGAGGGGAGAGGAGGAATCCTTGGAGGTACGTAGGCAAGTAATAGGAGGACAAGGTAGTGGGTAGAAGTAGAGGAGGCAAGAGGGATAGGAAATAAGAGATATGAACAAACAAAAATACAAATATCAAGAATAGAAATTGGGAAAGTATATGTCTATATATGTATGTGTGTGTGTGTGTATATCTATATCTATAGAGAAATAGATCCCCACTATATTATAGTCTTCTGGGGGGGAGGGGAAAAAAAGAACACAGTAAAAAAGTGCCTAGCAAAGAACAAAAGAAAACTTACAAGGAAGCAAAGACTGACAGCTCTCAATACAATACGTTTTTATCATACAGGCTTTCTTGAAATGGAAATTTATTGTTACATATTTTGAATCCTCTTTTATGTTCTACTATGTACATAACATGCTTTCCCCCCTTTCTTACTTTGTATTTAAGTTCCAATATTTAAGTTTATGATATGTTTTTGTTTCTCTATTCTGTATTTCTGTTCTGGTGTTTAAGTGTAAAATAAAAAGAAAATGAAATAAAGACACCGATACAGTATAAAGATAACTGAACTTGCAGTCAAAGATTTCTACTGATTACTGTTTCTTCACCTGCAAAATGAAGACACTTATAACTTGTCTTGCCTACTTTGTAAAATTGTATGGAGGATCAAATGAGAAAATGTGTTGAGAAAGTACCTTAGTAATCATAAAGTGTTATGTAAATATAAATAAATCATTTTATTATATCATTTGAATATAATTCCAAATTAGCAGTGTTTATAACAAAAGGCTGAAACAAAGCAAAGCATCAAAACATATTAAACAAAAAAAAATTGTTTTCCAAACTGGTCAAAACAAAAATACATTATAGTCATTGACTTATGAATAAACTATGCTCCAAAGGTTCATTTTAAGTTGACTCAAGAATATCCCTGTATTCCACAATAAAATAAAACCACAAAACTCATTTAATACATAAAGTACATGGCAAGATAGTACTAATACCTTATACAACATTCCACAATACATTGTAAATGGATATGTAACCTTAACATTAAAGGATATGCTATAAAAAAAATTTAAAAGACAAGCAAATCTTATTAATTCTTTAATTGGATGTAACTGTTCCATACTTGATAACTCAAAAGCAGATTTTAGGTGCAATTAGTATAAAATGCCAAAAGTAATAAGACTAATGATTTTCTAAGTGAAATAATTTGGAAATGCATTCAGCTGAATTGATGTCATCTGACTGATAGTAAGTTTTGTTTCACATTTTAAATACATAGAATTATGTATGTTTTTATTGGTTTTCTAAAATTCTCTTATATTGTGAAATTTGGGAAATCACTATCAAAAATTATGTTAGACAAATAACTAAAAGTTGGATGTGGTTAGATTATGAATTGAGCTTTTAAAAGAATATAATTAAAAATCTTTGAAAACTTAAATATTTAATAGGGTATATTTTGTTTTAAAACAGATAATAATAATAATACTGAAATGAGTTTTCCTTTAAAAATGTTTAGCTAAAGCAGCTAGGTGGCACAGTGAATAGAGCACTGGCCCTGGAGTCAAGAGGCCCTGAGTTCAAATCCAGCCTCAGACACTTAACACAAAACTAGGCATGTAACCTTGTACAAGTCACTTAACCCCAATCACCCTACTTTCCCCCTCCAAAAAGAAAAAAAAAGTTATGAAAACTTATAGGATGGTTTAAAGATATAACTTTAATACATCAATGAGTCAACTATCAGGTATTTGCTGTATGTTGAAACCTCAGAATGTGGTTAGTTTTAATTTATAAGTAAAGGATAAATGAAATGTAATGGTTAGGGAAACATGAAAAAATTAAGAGTTTTCAAGTTCTAAGTTGTGGTTAGTGAAATTTTGCTATTTGAGGTAAAAATTCTTGGACTATAATTTACTATTGTTTTGAGTTCTGATTACAAGGATGGTTGTCTGAGTTGATATGAAGCCAACAGTAGAAAATGGGATGCACTGCAGTCTGAGAACTGTTAGAGGCGGATGTCTGTCTCTGGGAAAAGTTGAGGGGAGGACCTTGGCATGGCCTAAGGTAGGATCCTCTTGACTATTTCCTTTCTAAATAGGAAATATGCCCACCTGGATAATCCTGAGTCTTGCTTCTGATACCCTTTAATGACATAATTGGTTATCAGATCTGACTCATTATTGGAAAAAAAACTAAGCGACTTTCCCCCTTGTTTTGGTATATGTCAGGTCAGTCTGTGCCCTTGAGGGGACAAGTCTTGACATTGTTATAATTATATCCCTCCTTTTCATTTCAAGACAAGTTTCAATAATCAGGGCAAGTAAGAAGCAGAAGCTTTGTAAAGACTATACCAAATGTATTAATTAATAGATTGATACTAGAACATCTCTGAGTTACTATAATAAGATGTCAAATATGAAAAATCTTATAATTTTAATCTGTATTTGTAACATAGGGATGATATCCTCTAAAAAGGAGGATTAGATGAAGTAATATGACAAAGACACAATGTAAAACCTCTCTAATTAAATGGAATAGTAAATTTTGAGAAAGCAAGATTAGATTGTTTTCTCTAAAAACTAAATACATATGTATAAGGTTGGCTTCCCAATATATCTAGTATGGAAATCCAGGCTTAGAATATATTTTCATAATAAGTTCTCAAAACTGAATTGAGGATTTTACAGATAATATTGTACTGATAATTATAAAGAAAGTGAAATTATTTTTCCATTTTAAGAGAATCTGGGTGAGGCCAGGTAGCACAGCGAGTAAAAGCACCGGCTCCAGTGTTGGGATGACCTGGGGATCAAATCCCGGGCTCAGACACTTAGCACCCACCCAGAAACACCTGGCTGTGTAACCTTGAACAAGTTACTTAACCCCAATTGCTTAGGGGCGGCCAGGTGGCTCAGAGAGTAAGAGCACCAGCTCCAGTGTCGGGATGACCTGGGGATCAAAACTAGGCTCAGATACTCAGCACCACACCCAGAAATGACTGACCATGTAACCTTGAGCAAGTTACTTAACCCCGATTGCTTTAAAAAAAAAAAAAGAATCTGTCTGAAAATTTTAAAAGACAGAAGAGTTCATTTTACAAGTTAGACTCCCATGAAACTTTTTATGTGGACTTTATATGAGGACTGAAGCAACTACCTGCTCTCCTTCTTTTTCTTGTTTGGTTTTGTTTCCTCTTTCCCATTGTTCATTCCTTATGTAATTCTGATTATGAATATATGAAAAACATTATAATTTGGTTTTTCAATAACTGATCCAGTAGGCTGCCCACTCCCCCCATAAATCAAAAGGGGGAAATTGAGGGAACTGAGAGAATTAGGACAGGAAAGTGGTTAATTGTGGGAACTGAATGAACCACACATACTCTTATTTTGTGACTCAATTCTGGAGTTAGCTTAGTTCCCTTTCCATTCAATTATGGGTCTAATCCAAATTCTGTCTTGTTAGAAAACTTCATTCAATTGTGGGGAATAGAAGAAAACTTTATTGCATTGTTTGAACCTAGCCTTGCACAGCTGGTAAACTGGACCACCTCCACCCACTTTGTAGAGAACCTTAACTAAGGACCTAGGTTATTCTGATCAGAAACCTAGGAAGATCCAAAGATTGATGCAAGGCATTTTCTCCCAACCTGGAAAGTCTTTATCTTTTCCTCAAATTAGAAGTCAGATTACCTAATGTTATATCCTGGTTAATTGTTTCTTTTTTTTTTATTTTTTATATATATATATATATTTTTTTTTTAAGCAATCAGGGTTAAGTAACTTGCTCAAGGTTACACGGCCAGTTATTTCTGGGTGTGGTGCTGAGTGTCTGAGCCCGGGATTCGATCTCCAGGTCATCCCAACACTGGAGCCGGTACTCTTACTCGCTGAGCCACCTGGCCGCCCCTAAGCAATTGGGGTTAAGTAACTTGCTCAAGGTTACACGGCCAGGTGTTTCTGGGTGGGTGCTAAGTGTCTGAGCCCGGGATTCGATCTCCAGGTCTTCTCAACACTGGAGCCGGTGCTCTTACTTGCTGTGCTACCTGGCCGCCCCTAATTGTTTCTTTTTAATTATTTGGTCTTATTTGATTGTTTTTAATGTACAAAAGTCAATATTTCCTTGTGTTCAGGATCTAACCCTAAGGTGAGGAAGGGGCTTGTTCCCAAATTTGTTAGGCAATTGGCATGTATTGCTTAATAAATTGAAATGCTGAGAAAATCAAACCTTTGTTTCTTCAATCATTTCATCTTTCCCTTGCCACATATACTTCTCAAAGGTATGGGTAGGAGATGTATTTTTAACTAAACAAGAGATAAAGGAAATTACTACCTCTCTGACCACTGCTTCTCAGTCTCCTCTGAAAGATCATCATCCATATCACATTCCTATTGATATACATGAAGGCTCTCTTAGCCTTCTCTCTCTACTGTCCCTTGGTGACCAAATCAACTCCCATGGGTTGAATTAACATCTCTACACATATAACTCCCAGATTTACGTATCCTGTACCCATATCTTTCCTGAAATCCAGTCCTGCATCACCAATTGCCTACTGGAAATTTCAAATTCAACATGCCCAAATTAAATTAATTATCTTTCCTTCTATACCCACCCCTCTACCACATGTCTATTGCTTCAGAGAGTACTATGATTCTTCCAATTTCCTAGGTCTTTGCATTATCTTCAACCCACTACTGTAAATCACCCCAAATATCCTATCAGTCACAAATCCTGGCATTACTGTATCGACAATATTTCTTGAGTTCAGCCCCTTCTCACTACTCATGTAGCTAGCGTATTAGTTCAAGTCTCCCCACTGGCAGGTATCCCTATCTCAAGTCTTTTCCTACTTCAATTTATCCTCCATATTGCTCCCGAAATGATTATCCTTGTAGAGGGTCTGGGTTATGATACTCTTCACAACCTGGCTCCAGCCTGTTTTTCTAACCTGAACTTTCTATAACTGTCCTTCCCTATGACCCTCATATATATAGTACTTCATCTTGTCTTCTCCACGTCTGGAACATCCTCTTCTTGTCTATGCCCATAGTACTGCTCAAGTGTTAGCTTTTACACGATGCTCCAACTGCTCCTGCCCTCCCCTCTTCTTTGAGTTTATCTTGTATTTATTCTATATAAACTTATATATGTACATGTTGTCCTTGTGTGAAGCCCTTGAGTGAAAAAGCTGTTCCATTTTTACCTATCTCTGTATCTATCCCCCAAGGTCTAGCTCCATGCTGGGAACATTCTAAATTCTTGCCAATTGACTGATGGAAGTAGATCTAATGAAATCCCAAAATCAGATTAGATAACAGTCATTAAAATTAATGTTACAACAAGAAAGGAAATTCAAAGCATGCTTACCTGAGCAATAATTCGTTCTCCATCCTTATAGTTCTTCTCACCTATTACATCCACAATCTTCATTCTCTCTGAAACCTGCAATAGTCCAAATAATCTACTAGTTATTGGAAAACTGAAAAGCACTGTGAGCCTCTATCAAATATACAAAAGCATTAAAATACCATCAACAACAAATGATTTTAGGTACAAAGAACAACAAAGAAAGAATTTCAGAGCTGAAAAATACTTCAGAAATAATCCAGTCCAATCCCTTTCATTTTATACATAAGGAACCTAAGGAACAGAGGGGGAAAGGGACTTTCTTTTAGTTAAGTGCAATACAACTTGTTCACAATATCCATCCCATAGAAGTCACTGGCATAAGGGACAAGGGTTCTATTATCAAAAGGATACTCTTATAAAGATATATAACAGGGTGTCCCATGGCAAGGACTATAAGATTCTAGCACATTACTACTCTTTTGTTGTTAATAATTCATTAAAAATATATGGGGCCAATTTCCCAAATAAATTTATTTTTCTGGGTTTTTCTAAAAATTTGTATTTGAATTTCAAAGTTCGTACTCAGCTTTGGTATTTTGACCAGAAAGAATAAAAAGTCCTCTATGCCATTAAGGGTTCCTATTTCCCCCCAGAGTTATATGGATTATACTTAGGCTCTGAAGGGTGAAATTTTAATCTCTATCTTTTAGAATACTGTAAGATCTTTCATTTTTATTGGAAGCTGCCAGGTCAAGTGCATCCTTGGTGGTCTGTTTCTTTCTATATACGAACAGTAATTTTTCTTTGATGTGGGAGTTCTGGATTTTTTATGATATTTCTGTAACGTTCAAGGGGTTTATTAGTGGTTTCTATCTTTGCCCCCTAGCTCTAACAGATTTGGGAAGTTTTCACCTATGATTTTGTGAATAGTTTCCAGGCTTTTTTGGGGGGGGTGGGGGGCAGAGGAGTAGGGAATGTGAGGCAATTGGGGTTAAATTAGGGTTAAATGCCCAAGGTCACACAGCTAGTGGCAAGTGTTGGAGGTCACATTTGAACTCAGGTTCTATTCACTGAACTAGCTGCCCTGGCTTTTTTTTTTTTTTTTATAAAATCATGTTTTTCAGGGAGTCTAAGGACAAATTTTTTTAAAAGTGTTTTTTCCAATTACATATAAAAACAATTTTAACCATTCATTTTTTAAAAATTTGAGTTCCAGATTCTCTCCTTATCTACTTCCTCTTCCCCCTGTGAGAAATCAGACAATTTGATACAGATTATACATATACAGTCAGGGAAAACATATTTTTATATTAGCCATATTATGAAATAAGACCACTCCACACCTTTCAAAAAAAAAAAACTCTAAGAAAAATAAATTTTTTTTAAAAGTATGCTTCAATTTACATTCAGACTCTTATCAGTTCTTTCTCTAGTGATGGATAACATTTTTCATCATGAGTCTTTTGGAATTGTCTTGGATCGCTGTTTTGCTGAAAATAGCTAAGTCATTTATAGTTTATTATTATACAATATTGCTGTTTCTGTGTACTATGCTCTTCTGGTTCTGCTCACCTGATTCTCCTTCAGTTTATATAAGTCCAGGTTTTCCTGAAAACTACCAGCTTGTCATTTCTTACAGCACAATAGTATTCCATTACAATCACACACCACAACATTTTTAGCCATTCCACAACTGATGGACATGTCCTCAACTTCCAATTCTTTGTCACCACTAAAAGATGTGCTACAAATGTTTTTGCGCCTATTGGTCCCTTTCCTTTTTCTTTCATCTCTCTGGGATACAGACCTAGTAGTGGTATTGTTGGGTCAAAGGGTATACATAGCTTTATAACCCTTTGGGTGTAGTTCCAAATAGCTCTCCAGAATGGTTGGATCAATTCACAACTCCACCAACAGGGCACTAGTGTTCCAATTTTCTGACAGCCCTCCAACATTTGTCATTTTCCTTTCCTGTCACATTAGCCAATCTGATAGGTGTTAGGTGGTAGTTCAGCTATTTTGATTTACATTTCTCTAATCAAGTGATTCGGAGCACTTTTTATATGACTATATGTAGCTTTTATTTGTTCATCTAAAAACTTTCTGTTCAAATCCTTTAACCATTTATTGTTTGGATCCCTCCATTCTTAAACAAAAGAAACCAAAAAACCCACCCTCACTTGATCCTGCCATGCCTGCTAACTATGGTTCTCCTTTCTTTCCCAGCTAAACTTCTTGAGAAAGCTGTCAACACTCATTGCTTTCACTTCCTCTCCTCTCCCACAATTCTAAATTTTCAGTAAATTGACTTCCAGCCTCATTATTTATTTAAAACTGCTTCCCTGAAGTCATCAATGATCTCTTCATTATGAAATCTAATGGCCATTTCTCAATCCTTCTAGACCTCATCTTCTTGACCTTTTGGCAACCTTTGACACTGCTGACTACTGATAGTCCTCTTTTCTTGGATATTCTTTCCTCTGTGAGTTTTCACAAGACTTATCTCCCTGGTTTTCTTCCTACTTGTTTGACAGCTCCTTCTCAGTTTTCTTTGTTGGAACTTCCACCATGTCATATTCACTAATTATTACAACTATTCACTGTTGTGAAGCCTTAAAGGCTTTTGTTCTGGGTCCTCTTTTCTTCTCCCTCTATAGTATCTTGGCTGGTGATTCCCTTGCTTCCTATAAGTTAAATTATCTTCTTTACGTAGATGATTCCCAGATCTATGTATCCAGCCCAAACTTCTCTCCACGTTGCCAATAGCATTTTGAATATCTCAAACTTAATGGGTTCAAAACTAATTTCTCCCACCAAGTCCTTCCTTCTTCCAAAGTACTACTGTTCATTCTATTTCCTTTTCATTTATAGTGTATTTATCTTGCATGTACAGAGTTGCTTGCATGTTTTCTTCTTCAATAGAATGAAAGCCTCCTGAGGGCAGGGATAATTTCTGCCTTTATTTAAATCCCTAGCCCTTACCACAGTGCATGGCACATATTTAATAAATGCTTGATGAATATTACTTTTTGTTTCACCTTACATCTTCTCTCAGACAGAAAGAATGAGTTGCCTCAGGGGCTTCTCCTCATTCCCAAGAATTAAATCATATCCACATGACCTTTGAATTTTGGTAGGTGAATGCTTCCTCAAATTGACATTCTTTCTTTTTTTTGGAGGGGGGAAGGCAAGGCAATTGGGGTTAAATGACTTGTCCAAGGTCACATAGCTAGTAAGTGTTAAGTGTCTGAGGCCGGATTTGAACTCAGGTCCTCGTGATTCCAGGGCTGGTGCTGTATTTACTGCACCACCTAGCTGCCCCTCCAATTTGCATTCTTTATATCGCCTAAATGAAACAACAGTCTCTTTCTCAAACAGGCCTTACCTCAAGGGATTTCAGTAGAGGCACAGATTCAATAAATGATTCAAACATTTTCCTCTTCTTTGCATTGTTTTTCAATATGATTCTTCTGAATGTTATTCGGTCCTACAAGAAAAACAAAGAAATTCTAACTTTTATATGTAAATATTAATGCCTACTGAGTTGTAAATAGTATTGAGTAAATTGAATGTTTATGAAAATGTCACTTCAGTCATGGAGTGATCCCTGGCAAAAATACTTGAGCCATCACCAGTCATCTTTATTCCATCCTGCCACCGGACTGTGATGGAAGACAGAGGAAGGATGATGACTTCATGCAACTCTTCCTCACTTAAATCCAATTTATACAAGAATCAAAAGACATCACCCATACTAATTTTTTTTCTTTTTGGAGAGGGAAGGCAGGGAAATTGGGGTTAAGTGACTTGCCCAAAGTCACACGACTAGTAAGTGTTAGGTGTCTTGAGGTAGATAACTGTGCACTCAATGCAGCCTCTGAAGCTGAAATGCAACAAAGTATGGATCGATTCTCTGCTCCTTGTGCTAATTTCGGCCTAACAATTGACACCAAGTAAACATAGGTGCTCCATCAGCCACATCATCCATATGTGAAACCATCAGTTACAGCAAATGGAGAAGTTTTGAATGTCATGGATAAGTTCACTTATCTTGGTAGTGTACTTTCTAGGGACATGCTATTGATAATGAGGTTGACACGCACTGACAGAGCTAGCTCAGTGTTTGGGAGGCTCTGAAGGAAAGTATGGGAGAGAAGAGGTATTAGACTGAGTACCAAACTGAAGATCTTCAGAGCCTTTGTGCTGACCTCATTGTTGTGTGCCTGTGAAACCTAGACAGTCTACCAGCACCATTCCAGGAAACTGAATCGCTTCCATCTGAATTGTCTTAGGAAGATTCTGAAGATCACCTGGCAGGACACTGAAGTCCTTTTTCAAACTAAACTGTCAAGCATTCAAACTCTACTTCAGAGAGCACAATTCCAATGGCCATGCTGTTCAAATGGAAAAATGTACACTTGCCAAAAAGACTATTTTATGGAGAACACACACAGGGCAAGTGTTCACATGATGGTAAGAAACAGTGATACAAGGACACTCTCAAGGTCTCTCTTAAGAACAATTAAGAAATTGATTGTGTGGGGTGGCTAGGTGGCACAGTGAATACCACTGGCCCTGGAGTCAGGAGGACCCAAGTTCAAATCCAGTCTCAGACACTTAACACTGACTAGCTGTGTGACCTTGGGCAAGTCACTTAACCCCAACTGCCCTGCCCTCCCCCCTCCAAAAACCAGGGGAAAAAAAAAAGAAATTGTGTGACATGAGAGACACTGGCACAGGACTGCTCAGCATGGCGTGTCCACATCACAGAAGTTGCTGTGCTCTATACGCAAAGCAGAACTGAAATAGTTAAAAAAGAAAAAGAAAAGAAAAAATAGCAAGATGTGCAAATGTAGAGAGAATCCACCCCATATGTTCACATGGACTATCTGTGCCCCACCTGTAGTAGAACATTTGAAGCTCGTACTGGTCTCATCATCCACTATCGGACACAATGAAACTGGACTCTAGCATAGTGATGTCATTTGGTCCCCTTTGAGAATGAAGAACAACCAAGCAACCAAATGAGAGAAAAAGCCAAAGTGTCTGGCATAGCTGAAAATCTGGAAATTCTATCATCTTGTTTAGAGTCCACTGTGGTTCCAAAATACCCTCAATTATAATTCTGTTAATTATTAGAGTAAAATAAGTAAAAAAAAAAAAAAGTAAAATACAAACAGAAAACAAAATTAGTCAGCCCAAAACTTTTTTATCTAATGCTCTAATAAACTGAAAAGGCTTCAAAGAGCTACCAACTTCCATATAGGAAAGTGATTTGGAGAAACAACCACTATTCTCCCTATATCCTCTTTCTCTAGATACTAGGATATTAATGTTCATCTACAAAGCATGATGTTGAGAGGCCAAGGGGAATAGAAAACTTCCTTGGAGGACTTAAAATTAAATTGGGAAACCAGGACATATATTATGATACAAAAGCCACATACTGTAACTACCAAATGAAGTGCTACAGGAATTTAGAGACAAAAACCTAATAGGCCATTATGGTAAAGGAAGGTTTTGTGAAAGAATAGGACTTGAGCTAGGCTTTGAAGAATAAATAAAATTCAGAGAAAAGACAGTGGAGGCAAAGAATGAGCAAAGGCACAGAATCAGGAATGTTCAAATTATATTTTGGGGAAAATAGTCTGTATTGGTCAAATATCAAAAATGGACTCGTGTCTACAGAGGCTATAGCATGAGCCTTTTTTATATGTGATCTGCATACAGAACACTCATTAAAGGGTTAATGATAAGATGTTTAACAAAAATTAAAAGTCTGGGTTCTTAGATGATTATTGTTCTACACTTCCCCCTCCTAAAGGTGTGGGCAGAAAGACTTCTGGAAATTAGAACCATGACACCTTAAAAAACTGGCATGAGCAATAAGGTCACGATAACCTGAGATTCAGCAGCCAGATCAACCTTAAGCTTCTCCTTAATAGGATTCTGGAGAGAGAATTATACTATCTTTTTTTTCTGTTACATAAGGTGTTAATTTAGGTTATAAAACAGTGCTTTAATGTGTGCAAAGCACTTTCCTCACGATAACTTTATAAGGTTAGTCAATTATTGTTGTCCCCATTTTACAAATTAGGAAACTGAGGCTCTGAGATGTTAAATGACTTATACATAATGGCAGAGCTAGTGACGTGCACCTGAGGTAAACCAGGTCTGCTGATAACAAGTCCAGTGCTCTATCCACTATGCCAAGTTCCCTTTCCTATTTACTTTTCAGTGTGTCTCTGAAATATTTATCTAAAATGATCAACATTCAAGGATTTGGGCTAAAGGTAGCTAAATATTGAGTAGAAATTACAATAGATGCTAAAGATTAAAGAATTTGCAATCCTTGTTTAACATGAAACACATCTGTGTATATTTGGAAGATATAATGAAAGATGAGATTCTTCATAGAAAGATGAAAAATTTCTATCTTTAAAATGATACATGAATAAAACAAAGTCAAAAGAATGAAAAAAAAATAGAAAATGTGAAATATATTAGTAGCAAAACAACTCACATGGAAAACAGATCTAGGAGAGATAATTTAAGAATGACATTACTACCTCAAAATCACGATCATATAATGAGCCTAGACATCATATTTCAAGAAATTATAAAGGAAAATTGCCCCAATATCTTAGATCCAGAGGTTAAAAAAGAAATTGAAAGAATCCACCTTCTGAAAAAGGTCCCCAAATGAAAATTCCCAGGAATATTATTGCCAAATTCCATGGCTCCTAGGTTAAAGAGAAGATGCTTCAAGCAGCCAAAAAGAAACAATTCTAACATTGTGGAGCTACAGTCAGAATTCACACAAGATTTAGCAGCTTCCACATTAAAGAAGCAAAGGGCTTGAAATATGATATTCCAGAGGTTAAAGGAGCTAAGATTACAACTAAGAACCACCTACCCAGCAAAACTTGGTATACTTCACAGGATTTAAAAAACAGATGTTTAATGAAATAGAGGATTTTCAAGCATTCTCGATAGAAAGACCAAAGCTAAATAGAAAATCTGACTTTCCACATACAAGACTCAAGAGAAACATAAAAAAGCAAACATGAAAGAGTAATCATAAGGGTCTCAATAAAGAGACTTTATCGGCAACTTTACAACTGCTTAGATTCCTATATAGGAAGATGATACATGCAACTTCTAAGAATTTTATCATTATTTGGGCAGTTAAAAGAAGTTTACATAGATGGAGGGCATGGGGGTGAATTGATCATGTTGGAATGATCTCCCAAAAAAAATGAAAGGGTGATGCACTGGGAGAAAGGAGGAAGGGAGAGGTAGAAGGGGGGAAATTTTCTCGCATAAAAGAGACACATGGGGATGAGCTTTTAGAGTGAAGGGGAAAATGAGGAGGGGTGGGTGGAGGGCAATGCTTGAACCTCACTCTCATCAGAAATGGTTGAAAGAGGGAAGACTAGATATACACACTCAGTTATGTATAGACATGTAACTTGCCCAAAAAGGAAATAGAAGGGGGAAAGGGATAAATGAAAGGGGGCAGGGGCAGAATAAAAGGAGGACATAGGATAGGATACAAAGACAGAGAGAAAGATAAACAGAAGAAAATACAATGGAGGGAAATACACAGCAACTAACTCTGAATGTGAATTGCCTTCTCACTGGGTAGGGAAGGGGTAGGAGGGAGGGAGAAAGGGAGAAAAATGGAACTCAAAAAAGAAAATAAAGCAGTAACTTTTAAAAATGGCACACGATTGTGTCACCTCATTTATGTATATTTTTCTTCCTGTTTCCAGTATATTTTTTCTTCAAATCATACTAAAAAAGATGCCATTACCAAATTAATCTTCCTGAAAACAGTGTTTATCACACCACTCCTCTGCTGAAAAAGCCCTTATTATCATCTCCAATGCATACTGAATCATGTCCAAACTTATAATGCCTAGCATTCAAATCCTTCTATTATCTATCCTAAATTATTCTACCTCTATATTAGCTCTTTGGCTCCAGCCAAAATAGTTTATCTACAGTGTTTCCTGAAAACTTTTCTGAAAGTTTCCTTCATCTGGCATCCTCTCCTATTACTCTGCCTATACAAAATCATTTTTCAAGAGCCAGCTCAAATCTTAGCTCTTTCATAAAGCTTTTTTCCCTAACCAGGTCAGTAAGAAACAGTTTTTTCCCCTCCTGGATAATTTGTTTGCACAATTAATTTATCAATTAGCCCTGAAGTTCCTTATGACAGAACTTTCTAGTATTGTCTAAAACTGCAGTAACTGCTTAACATACTGACTAAATATCTTACTATATTATGCATAACATGTACATAATATGCTACCATTATTTAACTTTTCATGAATTACTATTTTATAATTATGTTTTAACAGGCACTTGTTTTGTATTTTTTTGTGTCCTTCAGAGTATACTACAAGTAGGTGTTTGAGGCACAGTTGTTGCTATTGCTTAGCAACACTTAGTAACTTAATAACACTTAGTCTACAAAATAAAACATTTAAAATTTATCTTTACAGGGATGTCAATAAACGTTAATGACATAAACAGATCTTTAACCTAAATTTATTTTATATTAGAACCTAAAATTTATAAAATTTGATTTTAAAAATTTAATTCATATTTACATATAGGCAGGCTAAACTGTGATTCACAGCATCCACAGTCCCCCATCTTGCCATTCTGCCAGCACTGCTGCAGAAGCAGTCATTATATCTTTTTCTTGGTTTTATGGATTGCCCTGGGCAAAGAATTCATCCACTGGTACTCACAAAATGTTTAAAGGTCTAGAGGAAGGATGCCAGTGAGCTGGTCAGATCCTCTACAGAGGACTTAGTAGGTAAATAAGAAATGCACAGGATGAGAAAAGTATGTA
The DNA here is from genome assembly GCF_028583685.1 of Petaurus breviceps papuanus. Classification (NCBI taxonomy): domain Eukaryota; kingdom Metazoa; phylum Chordata; class Mammalia; order Diprotodontia; family Petauridae; genus Petaurus; species Petaurus breviceps. Next base: position 11,789,722 of record NW_027185896.1, on the reverse strand, counting down.
ATCTATAACGCTAGAAGTACAAATATTGATGAGATCATGGATCATTCAGGAAATAGTGCATTAAGAGTGATCAACTCAAGAAGCAATACTCAGTTTGATGAAGTATAATAGATATTTATTTCCCAGTATGTCTATGTTATTTCTAGAAAATTTTTAATCCATCCTGTTAATTTTATATCTATACATTAACACTTCCTATCAGACTGAAAAAATAATGGCATAAAAATATTATACCTCAGATTTTCAAGACTTGTGGATTTAGAAGACAGAGGACTAAAATGTAACTCACTTCATACATAGAATTTCCCTAATTATAACATCTCCTAATATAGGATATTAATATCTCCTAAACTCTAGTGGCCTAAAAGCAATAGGAATAACTTTTATTGATTTAGCCTTGATACCAGACAGTAGTAAGTATCAATCTAGAAAAAGGCTAGGCCTATTTAAGCATTTAAAAACTTGATTTTACTTGACCATTTATGGGATTTTCACACATCCCTTCTACCTTGTAGACCAAACTAATAATGAAGGACACACAGAAGATGGCATTTCATCTGCAAATACATCAAGGATCTTTACTTAAACTAAAGGAAATGGAGTTGGTTACAGATCATGTGTCATACTATCTTTTGACCTAAGACAGAACATAAGAGTAGTAGAGAATCCACAGAGAAAAGGAAGGAATGGTATAGTTAAAAGTACCTCCAGAGGTATGGTCAACAATCAGTAACTATTTCTAAAAAACAACAAACTCAACAGAAGGGATTTTAATCCTAACATCTTAAATAAAATGCATAACTGGGGCAGTATTATATCCTGTGGTTATCAGTTTTTCCTGCCATCTAATCCTTGCTTCTACTGGTGTTGGGAGATGGACAAAATGAGGTGAAAGAATGTTAATTCATGGTGAGGCATGTTGGGACCCTTGAAAATAAATAAGAGTTACCACAAATTTCCCAGGGCAGCTTATCAGATTAATTTGTTATTATCTTCTCTCCTCCTCTTGTTTGACAAAAACATAAACAGGAAAAAAAGGTATATGCTTCAGTAAACTAACAAAGTGAGGATTGGTAAATACTTATTATAGTTTACAGTCAAACTATTTTGGAGAAGCAGAAGAATGTATTTGTACAAAAATGCGATGCTCTCATGCCCAGGGGAACAGATAATGCATAATGATAAGTGGTGGCAGCAAAGAGGACAAAGAAAGAGAACAGAAGGTACAGGAAACTATAGGACAGGATAGGTAAATGAAATCATTTTTCTCTACTTACCAGACCCCATAATGAACCGTCTGTTGTAGCAACTATGGTAGCAGCTCTGGGAGTGTTGTACATCAAGGCGAGTTCTCCAAAACTGCCACGATTATCATATTGGCCAACACGGTTACTTTGATTCTCTTTCGTTACCAGAATGTCATATGAGCCTCTGCAAGAACAAAGATGCCACACAGTTTATTAGATAAAATTATTTCCAATAAAAACCTGTTTATGAACTCTTTTGTACAATGTACACATGGTATATGCTCCACATCCTGATTAGCAGACTTTAGCAGCCCTTGCTACTTTAGCTGAATTGGAAACTATTCATCTCTTTCTATATACCATCCCCTCCCATATTTCCTGGAGGACAGCCATCCTCTCTTTATAATCTTCCATTTCTTCCTATCTACTGGCTCCTTGATTGCTGCTTACAGACATGCCCAAGTCTCTTCTAGCCTAAAAACAAAACAAAACAAGAAACCTCACAAACACTCACCTTGCCTGCCAACTATTATCCTATTATTTTCCTGACCTTTTTAACTAATCAAATACAGTAAGACCAATATAGACACTGATGACAATCATGTAGAATAAGAAAAAAATGACGCAGAAGGAAATAAAAATGAAACAGAGAAGCAAAAACATTATTGGTTATTGTGTTCAAGATTAATATGTATATAACTTTGAAATTATGGTTTTATATTTATGATCACTTGTTTGCTTAAAAGCTCTTTTGGTTGACTACTGCTAAGTTTGGAAAAATAAAATAATGAAATAAGTACTTCCAATACTTTAAGGAACTCTAATTTCATTAACTGGTAATTACATCTACTGATGCAAAGTACAACCTTTCTATAACTCAGAAGATAGTCTTTGAGACTGCCTATGGTAAAATTAAAAAATCATATTCTTGTGGTTAATATGATAATAAGCCTCTCTGAATTTACCTAGGGTGGTCTATAGATAACAGACACATAGCCACACCACTACCAGACTCCTAACTTAAAGTTTTACTTACTAAATGTAACCTTGGGCAAGTCACTTAACACCTCTGAGCTTCAGCTCTTCATCTCCAAAATGAATGGTCTGGATGACATAGCCTATAGGGTCTCTTCCAGCTTTAAAACTATGATCCTATTATCCTTTCCTGCTTGGTAGAACCTGTTAGAGATTGTTTTTCTGAAATAATCTTTGAAAGGCCAGGATTACTTTCCTACTCCCATGAGGAACTGGATAGGGCTTAAGAAGAAATAAAAACAGAAATTCCTTTTTGAAATTACCATACTTTAAATTAACTAAACTCTAAATGCATTTTACAGTAAATATTTAAGACTGAATTTACATAAGAAATAAAGAATAGAAAGATGGGAAGAATTATATGAACTAATACAGAATGAAATAAGATAAACCAGGAGAATTTAATGCACAAGGACTATTCTAATGAAATGTAACTAAACTGGGTAGAAAAGTTAAGTAAGGAGTGGAAAATAAAACTGGATATATAGCAGTGGATGGCCTTGAGAAACAGCCTAAAGAGGATGTGAGGGTGGAGGAAATATATATTCCTAACATTAGACATTTATGTCCCATGAAGTATATGATGATTACAACAACCTTCCCCACCATAAAAAATGCCATTGTTAGTATTGTCAGGGACCAAATATCAGATTAAAGAAACTATGAATCTAAAAGCCAGGATATAGTAGAAAACCAATGCAGGTTCTAAGATGACAGAGAGAGGATCAATGGGACTCTAGAAACTATAAACCTTTATCTTGCAAGTCAAACTGGTTAAATTTTTATGAAAGGTGGCAACAATCACCAATGAAAAACTTATTCAAGCATAACTTTCTAGAGAAAGGAGATATGTTTTTTGTAAGGAAAAATTGTTTATACTAACTCACTAAAGATTTCAAAGGGAATAAATTATACATGTAGATAAAGAGAAATCAGGCAAGTAAACCATTTAGGCTTTCAAAGAGACATGGACAATGATACTCACCAGATGAGGTTGTTGTGTGTGTTTGGTTTTTTTTTTTAATTAAGTAAACACAGGACTGTTTTAATATAAACAGAGAACTGGCTTAGAGACAGGAAAAAAAAGAGAAAGAATGATCAAACACCCTCTGGATAAAGTAGAAATAGTAAGACTCCATGGGAACTGGTGCTAGGACTAATTTAATTTTGTATTTTTAAAAATATGAAAGGGGTTCTGGGAAGAGGTAGGTACATAAAAATACCTCTAGTTTTACCAAAGATACTTTCTAGCTAAGGAAACTTTAGCAAGATTTTACAGTAACATACACTGATGCATTTAAGAGGAAAAAATCCCCACTACACTCAAAGGAGGACGAGTTCCAAATGATCAGTTGTAATTTAGAAAGAAAAGAACCTAAGAATTACTAGAAAGACAGAGACCTGATTATGAGACCTGTTTCTACCACTATTTCCTGTGGCCATGAGCTTCATGAAGGAAGGAATCAAGCCTTATCTACATTTCTTCCCTTCCCTTCCCTGTCATGGAATACCACATTTCCCCAATGCATTTACTCAGTAGGTGCTCTCTACTTTTGGCTCACCCTCTGGCCTGCTCCACTACCATCACAGTCTGTTGCCTGCCCTCCTAGAGATAGCTCTACCTTCAAGATGACTCAATGCTTCATAAGTCCTCTGCCTGAAAATGCCTTATCAAGAAAAGTTCTAGCCATACTGCTCATTTTCTGTTTTCAGCTTACCCAGTGGCCTGCCTTACCAGCACACAATAGGTAGGATTATTTGTATATGTACAAAGGTGCTCACAATCCCACAATAGGTGGGAATACACATGTCTGCTCCCTACTTATCCCCTCATGAAAGTACTTCTTCCCTGCTCCAATTTCTAACCCCTTTTTATGTGTTTTCTTCCCATAGTAAAACATAAACTAAAGACTATCTTGTTTTCTTCTGTTTGTATCCCGAGGACTTAGTACAATTCCTGGCATATAGTAAGTGTTTAATAAATGTTTCATCCATCAATCCATCTATCTATTTAATAATACCGGTTAAATAAAGGAGTGAATGAATGGACCTAAAATAAAAAGGGTCCACACAATGAGTTAGGTTCCAAAAATATCTTGAAAGACTATAACACTGGGTTGAGTTTATTAAGATGAAATTAAAGAGAGAAATATAACATCTTAAAGTAGTGGAGAACCAATCCATGTAAAAGGGGACTCTAAACAACTTTGGAGCTGCAGAACCCACAAAATGACACAGAGAAGCTAACCTCTCGCGGAGGACAGCCCTGTAGGCCAGCAGCAAGTGGCCAGCTCAGGGATCTGGGAGCACAGCACAGCAATCTGGGAACCGAGCCCAGCCCCACACCTAGGCTTTAGCCCCAGGGCGGGTCTGACCAGCCCCTGGCCAGAGGGACTCCAGATCAACAGCAGCTGTGGCCATTTCCAGATTTATCAACACATAGATTCGAAGGACAAAGTGAGAGGTCAGTGCAGTCTGGACTTTGGGACCCAGGAAGTGGGAGTACGTGGCTTTTGCCCCCAGTATGAGAAGCCGTTGAGACGCTGGCACAACCGGCCAGTGTCACGTGGCAGCTTCACCTCCTGGCCTGCAGAGTGTAGGGGGACCAAGCGACCAGTCTGAGGGTTAATCACTCTTGCTTTAACCTGCTTGGATCTGGATTGCAGTCTAGGGTGGAGGTTCTGGGGTGCGTGAACAGTTTGCCAGAGCGTGTGGCAGCTTCAGGGAGGGCACCCAATTAATACCTCCGGCAGCTGAGAAAACTCCAGTGTTTGGGACGAAACACTCCCCTGTCTGGTGGCAGAGTCCTACTGTGGCAAAAAGCCAAGGTCAAGTGACTGAGTGGCAACATGATCAGGCAAAGGAAGCAAACCAAGCAGAGCAATCCAACATTAGACTCCTATTTTGGGGACAAAAAGGAGCAAAGCATGGAACAGGAGGAAGACAGTGGAGTCAGAACTCCTGCACCAAAAGCTTCAAAGGAAAATACGAGCTGGTTACAGGCCATAGAGGAC
>NW_027185896.1:11722413-11784416 GCF_028583685.1 Petaurus breviceps papuanus | reverse complement strand
GTCCTCTATGGCCTGTAACCAGCTCGTATTTTCCTTTGAAGCTTTTGGTGCAGGAGTTCTGACTCCACTGTCTTCCTCCTGTTCCATGCTTTGCTCCTTTTTGTCCCCAAAATAGGAGTCTAATGTCGGATTGCTCTGCTTGGTTTGCTTTCTTTGCCTGATCATGTTGCCACTCAGTCACTTGACCTTGGCTTTTTGCCACAGTAGGACTCTGCCACCAGACAGGGGAGTGTTTCGTCCCAAACGCTGGAGTTTTCTCAGCTGCTGGAGGTATTAATTGGGTGCCCTCTCTGAGGCCGCCACACACTCTGGCAAGCTGTTCACGCACCCTAGAACCTCCACCCTAGACTGCAATCCAGATCCAAGCAGGTTAAAGCAAGAGTGATTACCCCTCAGACTGGTCGCTTGGTCCCCCTACACTCTGCAGGCCAGGAGCTGACGCTGCCATGTGGTGCGGCATCTCAGCGGCTTCTCACTCTGGGGGCAAAAGCTGATGCCCTCCCAACTAATGGTCCCAAAGTCCAGACTGCGCTGACCTCTCACTTTGTCCTTTGCATCTATGTGTTGATGAATCTGGAAATGGCCACTGCTGCTGGTGATCTGGAGTCCCTCCAGCCGATGGCTGGTCAAGCCCTCCCTGGGGCTAAAACCTCAGCTCACAGGGCCTGGGCTAGCCTCCTGGAGCGCTGCACTGGCCGATTCCTGCCTGGCTGCCAGGCTGTCCTCAGCAGGCAGTTAGCTTCTCTGTGTCATTTTGTGGGTTCTGCAGCTCCAAAATTTGCTTAGCGTCCTCTTTTACATGGATTGGGGAAGGTGGAAGCTGGAGCCCTGAGGAGGTCCTACTTCTACTCTGCCATCTTGACTCCACCCCTCCCAATCTAATGAAGTCTTGACTGAATTAAGAGATACATACGGTCTAGCACTAGGGAAGGGATAGGCCTCTATATTTTGTCCTGGTCAGATCACACATGGAGTATTGTGTTCAATTTTGGGTATTGCATTCAGGAAGGGCACTGAAAAACTGAGAGGTTACCAGATTGGTAAAGTGCCTAAAGTTCATGCTGAAAGAGGATCAGGTGATAGAGTTGATTAAGCAAAGACTCAGGGGAGACATAATAAGAACGATCTTCAAATATCTTCAAGGCTGTTACATAGGAAGAGGGGTTTGTTATATTTGAACCCGGAGAGCACAATCAGAACTAATGAATAAAAGTTGCAAAAAGACAAAATTATTGATGGAAGAGAAAAACCAAAACCAAAACCACTTTCAAATGATTAAAGTCATCCCAAAGTGAAGGTAATGGGTTTCCCTCTCAACAGAGGTCTTCATGCAGAAGCTAGATGACCATTTGTATGTAGTAGGGATTTTTTTTTCAGGTAAGGGTTGGATTAGGTAGTCACTGAAGTCCCTTCCCAGCTCTGAAATTTTTTGACTATGACCAATCTCAAATATGTTACTTTGGTTTTCTGGTCCTCAGATTTCTCCTGGAAAATGAAGAAGACTGACAAACTCTCTATGCTCCTTTCAGCTTTTAGCATTTTATAATTTTGTACTAGGACAAGACAATGCACTGGGAATAAAATGTGGGTTTAGGATAGAGAAGGGCTTAGAAATAACCTACTCCCCTGGGGAACTGGAATAAAACCCAGTGTCCTAATACTCAAATACATGCTTGAATGGTATATACATTGAAGTTCGCATAGCAACAACCCCCTTCTATGAACAAAATGAGGAAGATAACTTAGGTGAAATAACTTTCCAGGAAATAATTGTAAAAACATACTAAAGGGGGTCAGCTAAGTGGCACAGTGAACAGAGCACTGGCCCTGGAATCAGGAGGACCTGAGCTTAAATCCAGCCTCAGACACTTAACACTTTAGTAGCCATGTGACCTTGGGCAAGTCACTTAACCCCAATTGCCCTGCCTTCCCCCCTCCAAAAAGAAAAACAAAAGCAAAAAAACAAAAACAAAACATACTAAAGGGAATGACATTCATTTTATTCAGTATATAATCTGTCTCATTTCTTCTGGGGCCATATGACTAAGGTTAAAGCACGCATTATGGAAAAGGAATTAATCCATTTTCTTAAACCTTCCCTTCCCCTCCTTGGTGAAAAAAGATACCAATATTTCTTCTAAGATTGTAGCTTGTCTTTGTAATTCCAGTCATTATACTACCCTTGACCCAAGAAGGTTTATACACTGAGAAGAGAAGAAAAACACTTAAAAGTTAAAACTTAAAGAGTTTTAAAAAAGTTAAAACTTAAAAGAGCCTCATTCATACAACTCAAGTTGTATTTAGTTTATTAAGGCCTCCAAAAACACCACCATCAGGTATCTCAGATTACAACCCATGTATAGTGAACCAAAGAACCAATGTTATTCTGAATGTTTAAATAATGCTTTAAAAATGTCACCCTGAACTTGCCAAATAAATCTGAAAACAACCCAAGGATGAAGGAGTACCTGTGCTTTTGGATGAAAGCTCAGAACAATGTCTGGTTCCTGTGTTTCACAAATGTGCTCATGGTCATTCTTTAATTTCCCATGTTCCTAAGTGTGGGATTGGCGTGCCAGACCTACTATCGTATACACACACACACACACACACACACACACACACACACACACACACACACACACACACCTTTTATTGTGTTGTTATGAATCTAGAAATGTAGCACTGTGTAAAAGATGGCTCAGAAAGCTTAAGATACTGTTTTGATGGACTCTCCAAAAGTTCCTATTTCAGCACAAAACAAAGAAAGAACTGTAGCTATTTGCTTGAACAATTTTTTTTTTTTACAATACACTATCTGTTAATATTTTACCATTCTCTCAACATTCAGGAATTCTACCACCATGCTTATTATAAGCCTCAGTGGTTCACCTTTGTACGTATCCATTAATTTCATGAGTAATTCTTATGGATTTGTTAATCTTGCAAACTTTCTATGGTACATTCTCTGTACTAAACCTTCCCATCCTTTGACTTTGTTTTAAAAAAATTATAAATAATTTTTCTCTGTTCAACCTATTGGAGATTTTTGCTATTTAGAACTCAGACTTGAAACTTCTGTGCTGAGTCTCTTCCAAATGACTACATGTTTATCAACAGAGGAAATATGCATTTGTCATGCAAAGTACTCATCTAGCACAAAGACCTAAGTTACACAGGGATTAAATGGGTATTTACTTACAAAACAATCATTTGAAGTTGAATTTCTTTAAATGTTATTTATTGAGTGTTCAGGCTTGTGGTAGGTACAGAAAATATAAGGAATAGGAACAGTGACCAGACTTGTGATTTCATTGATAAGAAAAACTTCCAGATAAGGGAATTCTACCAATGTAGGTTCTTTTCATCTCTGAGATTGACAGTCTGAGGGAGTTATATAGGGCATTGTAAGGTTAAGTCATTTGCCCAGGGTCACACAGCCAGTATGTATCTGAGACTGGCCTTGAACTTGGGTTGTCCATACTTCAAGACTAGCTCTCTATCCTGAAGTCTTGTTGAGACAAAACTATCTCTTGTAAAAGTATTAGAGAGTAACAAAAAAACATTAGATGGTTAAGTTCTCAGCTCTGTGGGGAAAACTAAGAAAAAAAGGGAAAAAAACAAAGGGAAGAAACCAAGGTAAGACGAAGCAGTCAGGGAGTTCCTATAGAGAAGGTATCAAAAACAAGAATAACAACAACGATCTGTGAGTTCCTAACTAAAAACTCTCTAGAACCCATTACTATTTGGGAAAGATTACAAAGTTAAAAAATGGGGAAAACTGTCTTAGAATATTGAGTCTATAATTAAAACATTCAAAATGAAATGTATCTGAACAAAATGAAAAATCTCTTCTACTTGCTAGTTAATTACTGTTAACTGCTTGTGATGAACAACTCTATTTCCTAATTAAGTATGAGATAATTATATTTCTACATACTGTAGCCAAGTAATTTTAAGGACATAATAGGATCCAAAATGTTTTGGCCTCAGGGGAGTCAAAGGCTCAGAAATGTGACTGAATGGCAATATCTAAGTGATAAGAGGAAGTGGGAAAGATGAGTTAAAAGACCTTGATTTTTAAAAAGGCTTGAAAGGAAAAAAGGATCAAAAGCAAGAGCTACATATATAGAGAATAATCAGAGAATAGATACTATCACTGAAACATATTAGCTGTGTTGTGACAGGCAAATCATTTAACCTCTGAAACTTAATTTCTTTTTCTGCAAAATGGACAAATGAATACATCCTTTGTTTCACAAGGTTATAGGGACGATTGAGAGGGTGTATATAAAATGTTTTGCAAAGTCAAAAGCTCTATACAAATGTGAATTATTATCTCATTACTATCTCATCTCTTTCAACATAGTTCATAAAGAAATGGTCTTGGGACAAGTTGCTATCTATATATCTATATAAATATAAGTCTATATTTAATTGATTCATTTTTTTGGTAATTCTATGGACTATTACAGATAAAAATTAAAACTCTTTGTAGGTGAAGAAAAGTATATGGTTATACATTCAGCTTTTGCAGGATTGTTGAAAACATCCTTAGTAGAAATATTGTAGCAGATATGACAACAGGGATCGTGTATGAACCTTATCCTCTTCTCACATGACTTTAATTTCCCCTGCTCAGGATCTTTATTTGAAAGCTTTTTGCTCCACGTAACTTAGAAATTATTAGTATTTGATATGGTGATATTTATTTAAGATGTTAAATTTTTGGGGAAATCTGATCTGTGATAATGGTTCAGTTCCAATAAAGTTTACTGGTTGATATCTGTAAGATTCTTTGAGGTCCGTGTTTGCATCCTGGATTTGTTATCTGTCAAGACCATGGAAGACAGAGAGCTTCTGATGTATATAATTCTAGACACCAGGTCATTTCTTGTTATTTGGCATATACTATATTTTACAACTTATAAGTAATTGTTGTTCAGGTTCTACCATTCCTTGTATAATCAACACTGAGCATTAAATTCAGGCTCCTTAAAGTTATCCCTTCTATACCTTTTGGTGGCAAAAACCCTATTCTGAATCACCATCATCAACTACTCAATTTCTAAAAACAAATTTACAGAAAATTCAGTCATTTGTGAGATGCTTCTTTGTCAACATATAGTTGGCTGAGTTCATGTGGATTTTGTCCACAGAAGGCAAATAAAAGTTAATTCTTAGATCTTTAGCCTTTTTATCATGTTATCTAGAAACAGTCCAATGAGTTATCTTCCCAGTAATATTCATACACACATGTGTGTATACATACACACATATGTATAAATTTTCTGTGGACCATTTCCCAGATGGATAAAATGATTCATTTCAAAAATTAAATAAGAGAATTGGAAAGCAAGTTTCCCTTCTGTAGACTCACTCATAGCATCTTTGGACATCTCTAGTATAGGGAGGATGAAAGGAATAACATGTACTTCTTCCTGTTTTCATATAATTTTAATTTTTTCTGAGGTCTCCAAGAACTTCGAAAGTTTTTCATTCTTTGTAGTCTAAAGACATTGTATATTTTAGCATGGCACCATCTATTAACAATGTTGCTCTTAAGCTTTTATGGATCATTGTATATCTATGAACTAGTTGTCTATTATAATCTGATTCCAAAACACTTTATTTCTTGAAACTTCAGATTTATTTTGAAGTTTCTACTTATAGTTCATGGATTTGTCATGTTTTAGTTTATAAAGAATAAACTTCTAGTATCTAATTTCTGATGGTAGCTACATGACTGTCTTGAAAAGTATCCAGTATATATTACATTTCTGCATCCTGCAGTGATGTGTTAAGCAGTTTCTACCACTTCATTGAATAACCTGCACTGAAGAATAAATCTGAACTCACCAAGGAAGACCTTTTTCTAATTCCTGGTAGCAATGACATCATTCTGAATTCTTATAAATCCCTCTATCTCTATAAACAAATCTGCATGACTCAGTCATTTATTTGTTGCTTTTTGGTTAACATATTGTTGGCTGAGTTCACCTGTATGTTGCCCACTGAGTACATTATAACTACACTCTTGGATACTAGTCATTTCACAGGCTCTGAAGATCAACTATTTTGGTTATAGTTGACACACCTAGTGACATAGATCTTTTACTACTGCTTTAAGAAGTGGTAATGTTTCAAAAGTATTTGGATAAAATTTTAATCTGTTTAATCTTTCTCCTTTTGGCTGTTAATTTTTCCATGATAGTCTTGGGTTGATGAACACCATTTTGTTAATATTGCACAGACTTCTTTTTGGATACCTTCAAGAACAATTATCCATTTTACAAAGCTAAAAAATACTGACTTGTATTGCATAAGTGTTAATTGCTCTAATGTGTTCTTCCCAATAAGAACACTTTTGATTTCAGAATGCCAATTAGTCTTTTGATAAATCTTATCCTTGATAACCTATGCTCAGTGTGTAGTACCTGGAGAAGAACAAGTTCCAAGAATCATCTTCATCCTTTGGTTCAACATGGTCTCCAGATCCAAGCTCAAAACAATCAGCATTCTTGGTGCACATGAAGAAATTTATGCTTACTGGAACAATATTTTATATTGTTGGAAAAAGTTTCCATAAGATGAAGCAGTGGTTTAACGTCCTTTCCAGGAAAGTCAGATGTCATTCATGTACATCAAAGGATTAATATGATGTTTTGGTATAATTCTCTCTTTGACTTGAATGATATAGTCAATTCTATTCAGGAGTGATGATGCATTCATTTATAGCTAGGTAAAACAACATGCAGCTTATGATATGTTTAATATCAACTGTTCTTGACTTTACTGTGTTGGTGATGTATCATAAAAAAACAATAGTTTTCTATGCAGCTATCAACTAACCTAATGTTCTCATTATACTAGGATCTATTTTATATGTCTGCAGTATAATACAAAGCCATAAGGGCAGAACAGAGTTAAAAACTTTCCAACAATCAGTAAAGGTGATGTAAATGTTATATTGTTCTCAGAAGGCTTCTCTTAATTATCACTGAACTGATAATGAATTATTTTTCATGCTCTTGGGATTTCTTGGCAAACATCTTTTTTACCCTTCAGCTGATACATTATTTTCTTGAAGGTATTTATAGATTTTTAAAATGATACAAACTGTGAATGTTTTATATAAAGTCCATAAACATGTAATAATTAGCCCATATTTAGAGGGTTTGTTGTTGTTCTCATCTTGTACTAATAAAAATATAGGAAGTCTTCTATGAAAAAAGAGATCAGGTTTTTATCAAAGAAGAATCTGGTAGAGTGTTTTGCTACTAATACATGTGCTTCTGTGAAGCTTCTGAACTAATAACTATGGTTCTTATTGAACCCACTGCTTTCCAGCTTTGCTGACAAATTACAGTTTCAGCAACTGTCATTCCTCGTACTAATGATTCATAACCTTTGTCTAACATTTGATCCAACTGATGCTTTCATTGTGGAGGATTTCTTTATAAAAAGAAACACATTCCTCTCTAAAAGGTTCTCTCTCTCCTCTAATTCTTTGCTTCTCAAGACTCATTAATATAGTTCTTAATTGAACCGAATTGTCAATTTTCTTCTCTGTGTTAGATTTATTGTATCACACTTCAGCTTTTGGTTTTCTCTTTTTCATTCTATCAAGAATTTCTAATATACTTTGTTTTCCAGATACCACTCCATGTTTCTTTTTCTTTGCCTTTAATCAGGCAATATAGGAGTTTAAGTTTTCTATTGCACATACTGGGAGACATAAATGTAATCTTCCAATTTTTTTGCAGGTCTTCAATAATTTCCCCAAGTCACTTTGGCCATTACAGTATTTTGACACTTTTCCTCAGGAGTATTCTAGATAGCACCACCATTCTTCCTCTAGTCCTTCTGTAGTGATGGAGCTACCATAAAGTGCTGGGTGTAGGTCCTAAAATTTTTCTATACTCATCAGATATAGTGGCAAAACACATTTATTCATGATGGTTATGGAAGATACCAGTTTTTTAAAAATTATAATATCAGAGTTCTGTTATAACATCAGAGTCAAATTAAAAAAGGACATTTGTAAAAATCCATTTTATTTATATCTCTCTCCTTTTCAAAATCATTACAAGGACTGTCATTGTTTAGTTTTACTGAATATTTCATTATTACAATAAGCACCCAATAAGTGCTTAATAAATACTTACTGACTGACTGATGTATTGGACAGACGATGATCCTGGATCAAGGTGGAAAACAGAGTGGCCTGGACTGCTTTCAGGAAACTGCAAAGCATTTTACTGACCCCAAATTTTACAAGAGAACACAAGCTTGTCTTCTAAATACAAACATTTTACTAGTGTTGCTGCACGGTGGCAACAAGACTTAGAAAATCCTTCCCTCTTAGGAACTAAGGACCAAGAGCAATGGAAAGACACACAGTGGATGTGAGCAGACCATAACATGTAACCAATGAGAAACTCCAACGAAGAACAAGATTAAAAGGTTTAATCAAAGAACTGTACGATGGAAAGAGAAGTTAGGTTGGTTATAATGTCAGCTGACAGACAGATGGCCAAAGTGTTCTACTGGTACACTCATGATGTGAGGAGAAAGTGAAGAAGGCCTCCAATATGTTGAGTGGCAAATTTTGGGAAAATATATGAGACACACAGAATGGATAGGCAAGTATGAATGAGTAGCAATCATCATCACTGAGATCTCAGATATATCTGAATATTTGAGAATTCACTGACTGACTGACTGATGTAGTACTGGGCAATAATAAAAACATTTACATCTTCAGTCCATTTCATGCTAGGTTTACCCTCCTTAATGCTCAGCATCGAGTTTTCTGATGAGGTGCATACATAGCATATCCTGTTGAAGGTATCTTGGGAAGTAAGTTTTTTGAATCAAGGATCTTATTACTATTACAATCTGCAAGATTTAGTTTCCTACCGTTCGATGACATAAAAATTATCACCATCATCCCCTTGGTCAATGACATGTTCTTCAGACACCACAGTCCTTTCAAACATGGCATCAAGGACCTCAGACAACTGCTCCTACAACATAAACAAAAAGCAAAGATAACATTTTGTTGATGATGACAAGGATTAAGAGAGAACTAGAAATAACTTATAGTAAAGTCAAGATCTATCTGGAGATATCTCTAATGGCTGCACTAGTAATATCTTTTCTTGTTACCATTTTACAGCACATTCTAAACCATGTGCTTTTCTATTACCTAACAGAAATTTGAGACTATTTGTAATTCATAAATTGGTAATACACTACAATCAGATGTTGGAATGCCTATTCATCATATATTACAAGTGAGTCTGCAAATTACCTCTGAGACAGTATTATCATTAAAAAGGCAGAAGAGACAGAGAGAGCTAGGCTTGAAGTTAAGAAAGCCTGGGTTCAAAAACCTGCTTCTGACATAGAGTGTCTATGTAACCATGGGTAAGTCACTTAATCTGTGTGTTCTAGGCCAGAAGCAGTAGGTCCTAAACCAAATTAAAATACAATTGGAAAACATTTTTTAAAAAATAACAATACACAGGCAGCTAGGTGGTGCAGTGAATAGAGCACCAGCCCTGGAGTCAGGAGGACCTGAGTTTGAATCTAGCCTCAGACACTTGCCACACTTACTAGCTGTGTGACCTTGGGCAAGTCACTTAACCCCAATTGCCTTGCCTTCTCTCCTCCAAAAAAACAAACAAATAAACAAACAAAAATAACCCCAATACAATAGAACATAAATAATGCTAATATGTGATTTTCTAAGTCAATATGCTGCCCCCGGGGATTCTTATGTATGGTTTAGTAACCCCATTTCTATGTGAATCTGATCCACTATTCTAGACAACTCTCTAAGACTATGAGTTGTCGAGAAGGCATAGACCTACACTGGGAGAGGGCATTTCATCACTTATGAGTTCCCAATAATTTAAAGGCCCAATATGTATCTCTATTATTATCATTTTTCATTCTGTATCTATTTTAAATTATGTCTCTTGTGCATAGCAAATTTTTGAGTCTAGTGTTCTTACCCCTCTTATTTACTTTCATTTTATTAGATTACTTAAGGCACTCACATTTAAAGTTATGATTATTGGGGCAGCCAGGTGGCGCAGTAAGAGCGCCGGCCCCAGAGCAGGGAGACCTAGGATCAGTTCCGGCCTCAGACACTTCACACCCACACACCCACAAAAAAAACTGGCCATGTAAACTTGAGCAAGTTACTTAACCCCAACTGCTTTAAAAAATAAAAATAAAGTTATGATTATTTAGTTTGTGGTTGCTATTTGTTTCTTTTATGATTTTTTCATCCCCTTCCTCTACTATGTCATCACTGTGCCAGTGATTAGTTCTGGTAATACTAATTTGATTCCAGTCTATCCTTATCACTTCTGTATATCTGACATATCCCAAACTTCTTGAATTTACTTACCTCCCTCATTTCTTTAATTGTACTTATTTATCTAGTTCTTTGCCTTTTCTGACCCTTTCCTTTCCCAGCCTAAGTAAGAATGTGAGTCAAAATCCTTCCCACCCAACCTCGTAGCTTAATTAATATTCTTTAGTAGTGATTTCTCATATATAATCTGTATCTAATTGTTTGCCCTATCAGGAAGGAGGACAGAGACAGAATCTGGAACTCAAAATTTAAAAACTAAAAGTTAAAAAAGGTTTTTACAGGGATGGCCAGGTGGCTCAGCGAGTAAGAGCACCGGCCCCAGTGTCAGGACAACCTGGAATTGAATCCAGGCTCAGATACTTAGCACCACACCCAGAAATAACTGGCCATGTAAACTTGAGCAAGTTACTTAACCCCAATTGCTTAAAAACAAACAAAAAAAAAGGTTTTTAAATATATATAAATTTTCACCAAAAAAACCCCTACCTTCTTTTGATGCATCCTAAAAGAAACATTCATTTAATTTGTCCTCCTCCTTACTTTTATTCCTGTCTAGTTTATTCTGAATTCTATGCTTCCATTCATAAGCTATTCATGTCTCTTTTTTATTCTTTCTCTATCTCTGATGAAGTAGAGCTTCTGGAGGATCGAACTGGAAATCCTTCTTTTATTTTTTTCTATATTAGGCCATTTATAGATCCATCATCCTTTCTCCCTGTTTCTTATTTTTTTTGTTTGCTTTCGTTTGGGGGGGGAGGGAACGGGTCTTCTTGCTGGGCATCATGCCTAGAAATATCAATTCATGAAGGCAGCAGTGAAATGGTGGGAGTTACTATGCATCCCAAATCATAAGGTCTGGTCCAATACTTTTTTTTTGCTTTTATTACCACTCAACCCTCCTAAGGTTAGTGTATCTTCTCCCTGTATCTCCATCCCCTCTTCCAACGCAGGTGACCCTTGCTGAAAGAAGGTATTCTTTTATGATGTCTGTTTCTTTCCAGACAAAATTCTTTATGAGACTGGTCCCTCATAACAACTTAACTATTCCCTCCAACTCTAAGTTCTTTAAAGGCACCCTTTTGCTGCTCTTTCTAGGCCATAACCTACCTCCCGTTACTATCAGTTCTTCTGCTCCCATACTGCATAAGCATCCTGAAATGACATACAATCTCTTCTTTGAATACCTCTAGACTGGCTACAGCTCCTTTCTGTCTCTTGACAGAACATAATTATTTTTGAAAGACTTTTTTCATAAGTAAGAACACTGTATAAGTGACTTGAAAATCGAAACAAAGATGTGTTGTTCCTGGATCTAGGATTCTAAGAAACATTTAATATTTGTTGATTATTCTCTATTTTGGAAATTCATGACAATGGCAAACTCTCTTTCTACAATAATTATGCTTTTACAATCAATCACTTGCTTTTAAGTCTATTCTACATGCTTTTACATACTTTCTTTACTTTGAAGTGACATTAAACTGAAATTCATGAAAGCCAGAAACCAGTGCAGAAACAGATGTAATACATTAACTATGCATTACACTGTATACTAATTGATACTGTGAATAAATAGTATTTAGTAGGCACTATTATAATTGGAATTAATGACACAATTTTACATGGTCTTTTGCTCACTTTAAGTTCTCCTTCCACATAGTTCGGGCAGAGAAAATCAAACTGAAAGCAGTCTTTAAGATGTCACATGCATGACAATCTTTGTTACATGATGAAAATGACCTTTAAATTTAAGACATATGCTTTCTTATAGATTTTTTAAAAAATGTGTCAGTATATGGAACCAAGTAGGATGGTTACTACATAGTTACTTCACAGATATTATGTCTAACTATAAATCCTAGCTCACATCTCCACATTATCATCAAAGTACCTCAGGCATTCAGAAGATTCAAACAGTGACTAATCTTTTATCCAAAATTTAGAATTATCATTTTAAACATGAAAGCAAAATTACAGTCTCCAAAATTAAGATGAGTTTGAATACTAATTGGTTTTGCAAAAACTTTTTTTTTCTATTCCATAATTTTAGAAGAAAACAGTAGATATTAAATGTCACATAAGAGAAGAGTTTGTTTTTCTATGATATACACTGCTTGGTCTTTGGTAGATAACTATTTCTGACAAGAGTAAGAGCCCTTTAGCTGTTAATTTTTACTCCAAACTACCTTACCTGACTTCTTTATAATAGGAAGTTCTTTGTTACTTTCTATTTCTCTGCTAATTTCAAGGCTGTGAAATGTAATTTCACAAATCATGTTTAATATCCTTTATTTATGTGAGAAGAGATATGGTCTTATTTATGCTCAATGGTTAGGGTCAAAGAGTATACAAATGTTTCAATACAGTCTTCTGGTGACTATTAGGATTCTGCATAAGTACTATGAACCCCAAATCTGGATTGCAATGAGGATATTCTTCCCTGCTACATTCCCTACGGGTAATGCATAGATAATTTTTGACCCTAACTCTGCGAATTTTCTAGGATACAACAGTATACCAAGGACTGAAAAGCTCACACATCATAGAAAGTGTCTCTGCTTCACCGTCCTGCCAGAGGGTGCTTTGTAATAGGGCCCAGACTTAGGTTTCATGGCAGCTCTGAGACAGATCAAAGCTATGAAAACCACTCATTCATCTATCCACTGATTTATTGAATCTGTCTTGAAAAAGAAACAGTACAGAATTTGGAGTTGAAATTTCTTGCTTTAAATCCCACCTAGGATGAAGACTAGCTATGTGACCCTAGGTAAATCACTTAATCTTTCCAACCATTAGTTTTCTCATTTATTTTCCAAAATTTTATTATGCACTGATTATGTATAGCATATTAACCAAAGAAAAACTAGCTAATGTAATGTTTAAGATAACAACTTCCTTTTTTTTTTCTTTGCTTTTTGGAGTGGGGAATGCAGGGCAACTGGGGTTAAGTGACTTGTTCAAAATCATACGGCTAGTGTTAAGTGTCTGAGGGCACATTTGAACTCAGGTCCTCCTGAATCCAGGACTGGTACTCTATTCACTGTGCCA
This sequence comes from Petaurus breviceps papuanus, assembly GCF_028583685.1. NCBI lineage: Eukaryota > Metazoa > Chordata > Mammalia > Diprotodontia > Petauridae > Petaurus > Petaurus breviceps. Next base: position 11,770,978 of record NW_027185896.1, on the reverse strand, counting down.
CCTAGCCACCCCAGATGACAACTTCTTAATAAAGAATACTAAAGACATATATTTCTCAACACTCCTTGACATTTCTGATGAGATATTCCAAGGCTACTTTTTCCATTTAAGAATCCTACAAAACAGTAGCTAAGAAATGAGGCCAACAGGGCAAAGCCAAGATGGTGGAGTAGAAGCAGGACCTCTGCGTGGCTCTGGCTTCCACCTTCCCCAATCCATATAAAAGGGGACTCTGGACAAACTTTGGAGCTGCAGAACCCACAAAATGACAGAGAAGTTAACCGCCTGCTGAGGACAGCCCGGCAGGCCGGCAGCAAGCGGCCAGCCCAGCGCTCTGGGGGCCAGCCGAGCCCAGGCCCTGTGAGCCGAGGTTTTAGTCCCAGGGCAGGCCTGACCAGCCACCAGCTGGAGGGACTCCAGATCACCAGCAACCATGGCCATTTCCAGGTTCATCAACACATAGATGCAAAGGACAAAGTGAGAGGTCAGTGCAGTGTGGACTTTGGGACCAGTAGTTAGGAGTGCATCAGATTTTGCCCCAAGGATGAGAAGGCGCTGAGACACCATGCCAGCACCACATGGCAGCTTCAGCTTCTGGCCTGCAGAGTACAGGGGGACCAAGTGAGCAGTCTGAGGGGTGATGGCTCTTGCTTTAACCTGCTTGGATCTGGATTGCAGTCTAGGATGGAGGTCCTGCGGTGTGTGACCAGCTTGCCAGGAATATCTCATCAGAAATGTCAAGGAGTGCTGAAAAATATGCATCTTTAGTATTCTTTATTAAGAAGTGGCAGCCTCAGAGAGAGCACCCAATTAATACCTCCGGCAGCTGAGAAAACCCCAGCGTTTGTGACGAAACACTCCCCTGTCTGGTGGCAGAGTCCTACTGTGGCAAAAAGCCAAGGTCAAGTGACTGAGTGGCAACATGATCAGGCAAAGGAAGCAAACCAAGCAGAGCAATCCGACATTAGACTCCTATTTTGGGGACAAAAAAGGAGCAAAGCATGGAACAGGAGGAAGACAGTGGAGTCAGAACTCCTGAACCAAAAGCTTCAAAGGAAAATACGAGCTGGTTACAGGCCATAGAGGACCTTAAGAAGCAGATAAGAAAAGTGGAGGAAAAATTGGGAAGAGAAGTGGGAACAATGCAAGAAAATTACGAAATGAGAGTCAACAGCCTGACTGAGGAAAATCACACCTTAAAAAACAGACTGACTCAATTGGCAAATGAGGCCCAAAAAGGCAGTGAGGAGAGGAATGCCTTGAACAGTCGAATCTGCCAGATGGAAAAAGAATCTCAAAAGCTCAATGAGGAGAATCGTTCCCTGGGATTTAGATTGGAGCAAAGGGAAGCTAGTGACTTTAAGAGAAATCAAGATGATGTTAAACAGATCCAAACAAATGAAAGAATAGAAGGCAATGTGAAATATCTCGTGGGAAAAACTACTGACCCGTAAAATAGATCCAGGAGAGATAATTTAAAAATTATTGGACTACCTGAAAGCCATGATCAAAGTAAGAACCTAGAAATCATCCTCCAGGAAGTTCTCAAAGAAAACTGCCCTGATGTTTTAGAACCAGAGGGCAAAATAGAGGTTGAAAGAATCCACCGATCACCTCCTGAAAAAGATCCCAAAAAGAAAACTAGGAATATTAGAGCCAGGTTCTGGAATTCCTAGATCAAGGAGAGTATATTACAAGCAGCCAGGAAGAAACAATGTGAATATTGTGGAAACACAATCAGGATAACACAGGATCTGGCGCCTTCTACACTGAGGGATGGAAGGGCCTGGAAGAGGATATACAGGAGGGCAGAGGAGCTAGGATTAAAACCAAGAATCACCTACCCAGAAAAACTGAGTATCATCTTTCAGGGGAAAATATGGGCATTCAGTGAAGAGGCTTTCAAGCATTCTTAATGAAAAAACCAGAGTTGAATAGAAAATTTGACATCCAGATACAAAAAGCAAGAGAAGCTTGAGAAGGTAAACAGGGAAAAGAAATCACAAGCCATTGATCAAAGTTGAACTTTTTTTTTTTTTAAAGCAGTTGGGGTTAAATAACTTGCTCGAAGTTACAGGGCCAGTTATTTCTGGGTGTGGTGCTAAGTATCTGAGCCTGGATTTGATCCCCAGGTCATCCCGACACTGGAGCCAGTGCCCTTACTCACTGAGCCACCTGGCCACCCCTAAAGTTGAACTATTAACATTCCTACATGGAAAAACGATAATTGTAATTGATGAAACTTTTCTCAGTAAGAAAATGGTTGAAGGGAATGGAAGTATTTATGTCTATACTGGAGGGTATACAGGCGTATGAATACATGTGTGAATGTGTGTATATATGCTTACAGGTACACATAGATAGAGGGCACAGGACCAATTTAATAGGAAGGGATGATACTTTAAAGGGGAAATTAAGAGGTGAGAGAGGGATATAATGAGAGAAGATGGAGAGAGACAGAATGGGGTAAACTATCTCACAAAGAAGAGGCAAGGGAAAAGGGTTGCGATGGAGGGGGAAGAATAGGAAGGCAAAAGGGAATGGGTCAACCTTATTCCCACTGAATTTGTCTTGGGGAGGGAATGAAATACACACTAAATAGGGTATCTCACCCTACAGGAGAGTAGGGAAAGGGGATTAGAGGGGGGGGGTGATGGAAGGTAGGGCAGGCTGCAGGGGAGGGAAGTTGGAAGCACTCACTTTTGAAAAGGGACAGGATCAAAGTAGAGAACAGAACAAGTGGGTGAAGGGATAGGAGGGAGGGAAATATAGTCAGTCTTTTACAATATATCTACTATGTTAATGTTTTGCATTAGCTACACATGTACAATCTATACTGAACTGCTTGTCTTCCCAGTAAGGGTGGATGACAAGGGAGGAAGGGAATGAATCTGCAATTCAAAGTTTTAAAATCAAATGTTTAAAATTATATATACATATATGCTATTATTAATACTATCTTACATGTAATTAGGAAATAAGATATACAGGCACTGGGGCATAGAGATCCACCATGCTCTATTGGAAAAGTCTAAAGGGGTATGGGAGAAAGCAGACTGGAGGAGGGGATATCCTGTGGGACTGCTATTCTGGGGTGGTGGTTAGGGGAAAAATGAGGAGAAAATCTGTAACTCAAAATCTAGTAGAAATTACTGCTGTAAATCAGAAGTTAATAAAGCATTTGAAAAAAGAAAAAAAAAAAGAAAAAAAAAGAAATTTCTAATTGCTGGCCTGCCTGTGGCAGTTAAATATATCTGTATAATAGCAAAGAAACTGATCAAGTACTATTGTATAGATGCTTTTAATATTTCTGTTACCTGATCAAGATTTTTGAAGAGAAGGATATCTTTGCAAGCTTCCTGAAGCCTAGATCTTTGTTCATCAGACTTGGGATGAACCACCTACAAAATAAATACAGTGAAAAGTAATTTTTTTTCTTTTGTTAAATTTTCTGTTACTTAAGAGAAAACGCAAGATTTTATCAAAAGATCAAGAATATTGTGATTATATTTCTTTTCTCTTTAAAGTGGAAAAAAAGAAGCACTAAGTCTATTCTATTCATTGCTTCAGTCAAATCAATCCACAGGAATTAGTCATAGATTACAAATTAGATCTACTTAGGTAATAATTCAAGTAGTTTCTATACAAAAGAAAAACAGGATATCAATTGATCTAATAACAAATACCCTAAAACCTATGTTAGACAAAAATGAGTGTACTTCAAAATAACTTTTGTTTTATCAAATGACCCATAGATATCTTTAGTAAAAAACAATCATGAGTTTTGCAATGCATGTTACAAAAGCAGATATTTTATTATTTTCAGACAATAAATGGAATTTCAATATTAGAACGTTTTAAATCTTTTAAAGGCTATTAATTTCAATGTGTATATCATAGACTGTTACTTTTTCTTTAAATGAAACAGTAGCACAACACATTTTATTAGTTTATTTGAAGAGAAATAAATCTCAGTAGTCAACCTCACCAAACAATAAATTTAGCTGAAGGAAACTTGCATTTTTTTTTTTTTTACCTTTGGCTCTGTATCATCTTCTTCATCTGGATTGAAAGATTCAGCACATACTTGATAGGTAAAAAAGAGAAGAAAAAAAGTGTTATAAGTATATTCTTCCCTACCTGAGAAAGAAGAACGAGTAAATACAATTTTATTTCATTCACTATCCTTGAAACCTATCATTTTTCCCCTTTAGTAATAAATAACAACAATAAACATTTAATAAGAATCTACCATGTAGTAAAAAGGCATAGGCATTTTAATCAATCCTTCTCCTAGCATAATTCCAAACCACCTTGCAGAATGGTTAAACCAATTCACAAACCCACCAACAGTGTATTAGCGTGTTCATCTTGCTGCAGCTTATCCAAATTTTCTATCCTATTTTTGTCATCTTTGCCAATGTGCCAGGCATCAGGTGAAAATTCAGAGTTGTTTGATTTGTACTACTCTTACAAGTAGTGATCTGCAGCAATGTTTCATATAGTTATTGATAGTTTGTAATTCTTTTTTTGAGAACTGTTTGTTCATATCCTTTGTTTACTTATTCACTGGGGGTAATGGTAATTGTGTTCATTCTTTCTGCATCTTGGAACTCAGACTTTTATCAGAGATAGCTGATACAAAATTACTGCATAATCCCTGCTGCAATCCAGAGCATTAGATTAGGTTCACAGTATTTACCCAGAGTTATCTTAGTCACCAGGAGGCTGTATTTGAACTGTTTTTTGTCCTTCGCACAAAGCACTTTATTAAGTGCTAAAGAAAGAGATAAAAAATGTCACAGTCCCACCCCTCTAGGGGCTTATATTCTACTAGTGGAGAGGTGTGGGCAGCTAGGTAGTACAATATATAATGCTGGGCCTGGAGTCAAGAAGACTCATCTTCCTGAGTTCAAATCTGACTGTACACAATTAACTAGCCATGTGATTCTGGGCAAGTCACTTAACCCTGTTTGCCTCAGTTTCCTTATTTGTAAAATGACCTGGAGAAGGAAATAGGAAACCACTCCAGTATCTTTGTCAAAATCCCAAATGGGATCATGAAGAATCAGACATGACTGAATCACTGGAAAAGGCTTCCGATAGAAGCTGGCATTTTAGCTGGGACTCAAAAGATGCCAAAGAAGGCAGCAAAGATGAGAAAGCAGAACATCTAGGCATGGGCATCAGTCAAAGAAAATGTCCACAGTCATGAGAAGGAATTACTTATTCAAGTAACAGCAGATGCTACATGGTGGGATGTCAAGTATAAGAAGGCAGAAAAAGGAGGTGAGGGCTAGGTTAGGCTCTGAATATCAACTGGAGGATTATATATTTAATCCTGGAAGTGACAGGGGAGATGGGAATTTAATGAGAATGGATGCAAAAGTTCTAAATAAAATACTAGCCAGGAGACTACAAAAATATGTCATAAAGATTATACATGGGGGCAGCCAGGTGGCACAGTAAGAGCACTGGCCCTACAGTCGGGATGACCTGGGATCGAATCTGGGCTCAGATACTTAGCACCACACCCAGAAATAACTGGCCGTGTAACCTTGAGCAAGTTACTTAACCCCAATTGCTTTAAAAAAAAAAAAAGATTATACATGGTGACCAAGTAGGATTTCTATCAGAAATGCAGAGACAATTTAACATAATGAAAACTATTAACCTAATCGATTATATAAAAAACAAAAGTAACAAAAATTACCTGATCATATCAATAGATGCCAAGAAAGCTTTTGGCAAACTGCAACACTCATTCTTATTAAAAACATTTGAAAACATAGGTATAAATGGAATTTTCCTTAAAATGATAAAAAGCATCTACCTAAAACCATTAGCAAATATTATCTATAATGGGGATAAACTAGAGGCCTTCCCAATAAGATTAAGTGAGACAAGGATCCCCATCATCACCAGTACTATTCAATAATGTATTAGAAACACTAGCGATAGGGGTAGTTGGTGGCACAGTGAATACAGCACCAGCCCTGGAGTCAGGAGGGCCAGATTTCTCACACACTTAACACTTACTAGCCATGTGACCTTGGGCAAGTCACTTAACTGCAATTGCCTTGCCATCCCCCTTCCAAAAAAAAATGCTGGCAATAGCAATAAGGGAAGAAAAAGAAACTGAATGAATGAGAATGAGTAATAAGGTAATAAAACTCCATTTTTGGAGACAATGGGATAATATACTTGGAAAATTCTAGTGATTCAACTAAAAAAAGCCAGTTGAAACAATAATTTTTGCAAAATAGCAGAACATAAAATAAATCCACAAAAATTGTCAAGATTTCTATATATCACCAACAAACCCTTACAAGAAGAGATAGTAAGAAATACCTGCATTTAAAATATCCACAGACACCATAAAATACTTGGAGACTTGAGAAGAAAAACCCAATAACTATACAAACATAATTATAAAACACTTTTTATACAAATAAAGTCAGACTTAATTGGAGAAATATTCATTGTTCATGGGTGGGCAAAGACAAAATAGTAAAAACAACAATTCTACCTAAACTAATCCTACTTATTCAATTCCATCCCAATTAAACTACCAAAAATTATTTTACTGAGCTAGGAAAAATAATCACAAAATTCATTCAGAAGAAGAAAAGGTCAAGAGTATCAAAGTAATTAAAGAAAGAAAAATGTAAAGGAAGGAAGTTTAGCAGTACCAGATCTTACACTATATCATAAGGCAGTAATTATCAAAACTATCTGGTATTGGTGAAGAAATAGAAAAGTGGACCAGTGGAACACAGCAGACATACAATCACAGTAGTAAATAATTATAGTAACCTTGTGTTTGACAAATGAAAAGATTTAAGCTTTTGGGATAGAAATTCTCTATTTGGTAAAAAATTGGAAAACTGGAAAGCAGTCTGGCAGAAATTGGATAGAGACCAAATATCTTACAACATTTACCAAGATAAAGTCAAAAAATGAATACATGTCCTTGATATAAAGGGAGATATCATAAGTAAATCTACATGTTAAGCTCATTGGCCTATGGTTTGCAGATCCTTTCCTACTTTTCTCAATGTCCTATAAACACTATTCTTGTTTTTGGTTTTTTTTTTTCTTTTTGGAGGGTAATTGGGATTAAGTGACTTGCCCAAGGTCACATGGCTAGTTTGTGTGTTAAGTGTCTGAGGCCACATTTGAACTCACGTCCTCCTAACTCCAGGGCCAGTGCTCTATTCAATGCGCCACCTAGCCGCCCCACACTATTCTTCTAAAGCTTATGTAATCTGCCTTTGTAACTCAAGGCTCAAATGAAGCAGCTTTCTCCAAAGTTACAAATGATCTCTTACTTCCAAAGTCTAACGATAGTGTTCTTCCTTCTTGACCTCTCTGAAGCATTTGACAGTGCTGAACAATATCTCCAGGAGAATTCTTTCATCTCTAGGTCTACATGACACTGCTTGTTCTCAGTTCTCCTTCCTGTCTGACCACTTCTCAATCTCAATGCGCCCCAATTATGGATATATCCCCAAGACTGTGTCCTGGCTCCTTTTCTCTATTCTCTCACTTGGTGAGCTTATCAGCACCTGAAATTTTAATCATCATCTTTATGGTAATAACTCTAAAATCTATATCCAGAAAAAGTCTATCCTGTGAACATTACCCTGTAGGCACCTCAAACACAACATGACCAAAACAACTAATCATCTTTTCCCCTAAGGCAACTTCTCACACAAACTTCCCTATTTCTGCATCACTATCCTAGTTAACCAGGTTCAATATCTCAGTCCCATCCCTGACACTCTCATTTATCCCATATATCCAATGAGCTGATACGTCTTCTTTAAACCTCTACAATAGCTCATCCATCTGTCCCCTTTTCTCTACTCACACAATCATCCCCTCTAGTTCAGGTCTTCATCATCTCTTACCAGGACTACTGCAAGAGCATAATTGGTTTCACTATCTCAAATTTCTCTCTGCTCTAAATCGATCCTCCAAAAAATGCCTCCAACTTGCCAAAGCAATTTTCCTCAAGTGCAGGTTTGACCAGGTTACCCCCTGCTACTCATTCGAGAGGTTCCCTACCAACTCTACAATCAACTATAACCTCCTCTGTTAAGCATTTAAAGGTTTTTGCATCAGATCCCATCCTAACCTTTCCAGCCTTATAACACACTACTTTCCCTTTGCATGTACTACCCATTATATTAAGCAAAGTGGTCTTACTGTTCCATGTATGACACTCTGCCCACTCTTTTCTCCCTTCTCTAAATCTTTGCACTGACTGTCCCTCCAAACGTGAAATGCATTCCCTCTTTGAATTTCTACTTTCCTTCTCAAGCGTCAGCTACTGTGTCCCCCCCCAAATTTATCTTATATCTATTTTGTATATACCTACATATGTCTATGTTGTTTCCCTGACTAGACTGTAAGCTTCTAAAAGGCAGGAACTATTTCATTTCTGTCTTTGTATCCATAGTATATAACATACACTTAAATGTTTAATGCTAGAAAAAAGAATGGACTTAAGGATTCTAGTCCTACTTCTACCATTCAATAAAGCTTTAGCTACCTTATCTGCAAAATGTGAATAATACCAATTGTACCACCTACCTTTACAATGTTGGTAGAGGATCAAATGAAACAATGTATATGAAAGTACTTTACAAACATGAAAGGCAATGTAAATATAATTATAACTAAAGTCAAAATGTGAGCAAATGTCAACCTTAGATTATCATAATAAGCAGCTAAGGCTGCTCTACTAACTTGAAATGTTGGAAGAATAAATTTGCATGATTTGTCACTAAATAGCCAATATTAGTAAAAGCAATTCAAATTTATGTGGTATTTTAAGATTTCCTAAGTTTTTTCTTCACAAAAATCCTGAGTTAAGTATTACTGTCCCATTTACAAATAAGGAAACTGAGTCTGAGAAGAGAAATAACTTGTCTGAATATATAATATGTATTATATATTATAATAATATAAAATGACAATAGCTAATAAGTGCCAGCGCCCAGGTATCCTGATTCCAAATCTAGTGCTGTTTTCATCATAACATGTTAACTCCTTAAAGACCTGAAATCCTTAATTAACACATTAAAAAACAGCTAAACCTCATTGATGGAGTGCTTGGATATCTGTGCTTGAACCCCAGTGTGTAAAATCACATTTCTCCCTAGTGTCAAAACACTGTCTCAGGCAGTTTCTCTCTAGCTCAAGGGCAGCATGCCCTAACAGAATACTTATCTCTCCTCCTGATACAGTGGCCAGCTGCACTTACAGAATTTAGTAGTTTGACCCAACTGTGCACTGGCTGAAGCAGCTGTGTACTGGGTCACACCTATCATATATATTCTAGACTCAGTCATATGTATGCTCCCTAGCACATTATATACATCCTGAATCCCTCATTAGCTTGGAATATAAATTTATTCCCAACATCTATCCTGTCTAACAAGACATCGATGGGTGGCAGCTTGGTCAGCCCTGACCATTAGCTGACTTAGTGACATTTCAAGCCTAAAACCACACCCCCAGGCACCCCGCCCCCTTGGGCTATTTCCCAGTGAATTCTGGGCAATACACCTTCAAAAGAGATATTAAAAGTACATGTTCCTTTAAGAACTGACCACTCCTTACCTCCTCCCTGATCCCACCCTGACTCACCTAGTTAGCATATTTGGCACACAGGTTCTATTTATATATTATCCTGTATAAACCATAATATACGACCTCTAAAGTTGCAGGTTCCCTAAGAACTCTTGCCTGCTGTAAAGCTTAACAATAAATCTTTGCCACCTTGACTCAGAGAATGCTTGGGTCTGTGAATTCATTCCTGACTGCTTCCCAGGGACCCTGGTTATTGGGATTTCTGGACTCCCTGACCCCTTGACCTCTCTGTCATCATCGGGGAAACTTTTTGCTTATTCTTCTGATCCTGCCTTTCCAACTAAGTCTATTATTTTGTCTACATAATGGTTCTTATTACCTGGAATTTAGTCGTACATATAAAGGAAAGCAAAGATTAAAATCTTAAAGGAGACAAGATTTGGTATTTTTAGAGAAAATACTATCAACTGAAAAATGAACATGATATGGCAATTTAAAAAGAAACATGGTAAATTTCTCTGGCTGCACACTTCCAACAGAAATAAGATTTAGCTCCCTTGAAAATGAAGTCTGGTGAAATAAGTCGTAAATCTAGGCTATTTTCAGATTGTGAAGATAAAAAGTAAAATGCAAACACACATTCATTTACATTGTCCATAACACTGTCATATGAAAAAGCCAGCGAGCCATACCACAAAATACTGAAGGGAATAAAATGGAGCGTGAGTGTGACACGCAGCCGCAGCGGAGAGGAGACACACCTACCTGACACTCTTCTACAGTATCTGTTAATGATCGGCGCTGCAAAAGAAAGAAAAAACAATCAGCGCTAAATGATTAAACAAGGCCATAGCATCACCTTTTAGCTTGAGAAATGTCTTTTCTCATTGTACAACGATGACAACAGAAGTGTCTGAATATCACATATGGAATTTAAATATTCAAGTCTAACTTCTCAACTGATGATTTTGATTGTATTTTTATTAGTTTCTTTGGTCATCTCACCTTATTTCCCTATATTGCTTCTCTCCCTTGCTAACACATGCATCCCTCGAGACAAAAGATTTTTTTTTTTAATTTAAAAGTTCAGGGAGATCAAACAAAACATTAATCACATTCGATAATAGATGCAATATGTCACATTGATGGGGTGCTTGGGTGGCTGTGCTTGAACCCCAGTGTGTAAAATCACATTTCTCCCTAGTGTCAAAACACTGTCTCAGGCAGTTTCTCTCTAGCTCAAGGGCAGCATGCCCTAACAGAATACTTATCTCTCCTCCTGATACAGTGGCCAGCTGCACTTACAGAATTTAGTAGTTTGACCCAACTGTGCACTGGCTGAAGCAGCTGTGTACTGGGTCATATCTATCTCATATATCATAGACTCAGTCATATGTATGCTCCCTAGCTCATTATACACATCCTGTATCCCTTATTAGCTTGGAATATAAGTTTATTGCCAACATCTATCTTGTCTAACAAGACAATGATGGGTGACAGCTTGGTCAGCTGTGACCACTAGCTGACTTAGTGACATTTCAAGCCTAAAACCACATCCCCAGGCAGCAACCCCCCCTCCTGGGCTATTTCCCAGTGAATTCTGGGCAATACACTTTATTAAAAGTACATGTTCCTTTAAGAACTGACCACTCCTTAACTCCTCCCTAATCCCAATCTGACACACCTAGTTAGCATATTTGGCATAGATTTCACTATAGTTATCCTATATAAACCATAATACACCCTCTCTAAGGTTGCAGGTTCCCTAAGAACTTTTCCCACTGCAAAGTGTAACAATAGATCTTTACCACCTTGAATTAGAGAATGCTTGAGCCCATGAATTCATTCCCGACTGCTTTCCAGGGACTCTGATTATTGGGGTTCCTGGACTCCCTGAACTCCTTGACCCTTCCTCAACACATCTAGACCCCCTGCCCCACGTCTATGAACTGGGGAGAGAAGAATTTTCTCAACTACCCTCTGGGGCCTACCATGATCATTATAGTTGCCCACTAGTCTTGGGTTTTATTCTTTCTCCTTCCACTGCTGGAGTTATTTGTGTATGTTGTCTCATTTTCTTAGCTGTGCTTTGTTGCACTGTATCTATTCACATAATTCTTCTGACACTTCTCGGAATCCTTCATATACATGATTTTTGATGGTACAGTAACATTCCATTACATTTGTGCCCTACAATTTGGTTAATTACTCCCCAACTGATGGGTACCTATTTTCTTTTTAGTTCTTTGCTACAACAAAAAGTATCTGAATATCATAATGCATATAAGGATTTCTTTATTTTTATCTCCTTGGGATAAATGACTAACAGTCAGATTTCTGGGACAAAAGGTATGGACTTTTTTTTTTAAAGCAATTGGGGCTAAGTAACTTGCTCAAGGTTACACGACCGGTTATTTCTGGGTGTGGTGCTAAGTATCTGAGCCCTGATTCCATCCCCAGGTCATCCTGACACTGGGGCCAGTACTCTTACTCCTGAGGAGCCACCTGGCCGCCCCAAGGTATGGACATTTTAATAATTTGAGGGGCATAATTCCAAACTGCCTTCTAGAATGGTTTGACAGACTCATAAATCCATAACAATGTATTAATGTGTCAGATGTCCTACAGACTTTAAAAACAGAATTGTTTTCATCTTCACCAATTTGAGGGGTATGAGTCACAGAGTTGCTTTAATTTGTATCTCTCTCATTATTAGTATTATGGAGCAACCTTAAATATGGTTGCTAAGAGTTTCCAATTATTCTCTTAAGAATTATTTATTCATATCCTTTAATAATTTATCCACTGTATACACTTGTGTTAATTTCCTTTGTATTTTAGATGAGATCCTTACCAGAGATATCTGAAGCCAAATTTTTTTCTCTAAAACTACAATTTCTTTCATGTTACCTTGATTTTTCAAGTTACATTAAAAGCTCAATTTGCGAACATTGTTTTCATAAACATAAATGAGTTGATGCACCTACAATCCACATTATTGTTAATTCTTTACCACCACATATAATCCCTTGCCATATCTTTTACTAAATATAAACCCAACAAAAAAACATGGATAAATGTTCAAACTATTTACTATAAAACGTAAACTCAAGTGAAAATTAATCTATTAAGTACTCAGTCTCTTACTGCTCTTTTTGTTTACTCACATCTGTATATACATGTATAAAGCATAGTTTTTATCTAACTGTAGCCAACATTTATACTGCCCTTCCAGTTCTGCTCCATTAACTTGACATTACTTTGTATGTCTTCCTATTTCTTTACATTCCCCTGTTTTTGTGGCTTTGAATGGTTCTACAATGTTTTACTGTTCTATAACAATTTGCTCAGTTACTACCCAATTGTTAGACATGTATATTATTTCTATTATTTTTTGCTATTAAAAATAAAACTGTTTTACATATATATGTACACACACTCACACACATATATGTACACAAAGTTTTCTCTTTAATTATATGCTTACAGTATATTCCTAACAAGATTACTAGGCAAAAGAATATGAATAATTTTAAACTGCTGTTACATACTGCCAGACTACTCTTCAAAAACATTATACCAACTTGCAGATGCTACCAGCAGCATATGAATATCTCTCTCTCTAAAAGTATTGCAGGTATTACATTGACATTTTGGTTTTTTTTCCTAATTTGATCTGTAAAAAGTAAAACTTTAATTTTTCAATTTTTATAGCTCTGATTATTAAAGATTGAGCATTTTTAGATTATTTACAATGATTCCTCTCTCATCAATTGCCTTAATTTTCCCTTAATCACATATCCATTGACAACATTTGAAAGTCAGGGCAACAAAAAAGAGGATGCTGCCTTTTATTGGATCAATCAAGGTTCCCTTGCCCTAGTACATTCAAGAAGAATAGTTTTTCCTTAAACTTTGTACCTCAAAGAAAGTAGTTAGGCCTTTGGTAAGAGGAAAAGAATGTAAAATATTGTTTCAGAATGGACAGTTACAGAAAGACAAGTAAAGGCTTTTTAGACAAGTGGGACCAAAAACTTTAGACTAAAATAATGTCCTAATATTATCTTATATTATGGAAATAAACACAACAAAGGAAGAAGGTATGGCTTACAATACTTCCACAAATCTTCTTTAAAGGGAGGGAGAAAGGGAGGTTTCTTGCTCTGACCTAAAATAGATGTCTGAGTCTGCATCAGAAAAAAGCACCCATATTTTAAAATTTAAAAACCTCTCATCTTGGTAATTATTTACATGTATTATGCCCCGATGTACTTTCAGTACCTTGTCCCATGCTCTACAGGGAGTTACATTACTTCCATCTATTCCAATCTGGGCAAAAATTCCCTCTACAACATCCAGTTATATTTTTAACAAATCAGTGTAATTACATAATAATCATACTTAACTGATTATAGTTCACTAGAGAACTATGCCCTACAGAGTAACTGTCTGTTCTAACCTAACCAGGCTAGTCTTCTCACCATTTCCCAAACAAAGCATTCATAGTTTCTACAGTAATAAAGAGGAAGAAATAGTGGTGCTTTTTGTTTACATCATTTCCCCGCTCCTTTCCATCTATCTAGTCTTCAAAGACTTGCACAAATGTCATCCCCTCTATGACTGCTTCCTTGATCAGTCCAGCTCATAATAATCTCTCTTCCTCTGAGCCAAAATCCCTTAAGATCTGTGGCACTCATTCTGCACTTAACTACCCCCTATGTGATACATCTTTTATTATTTAAATTTTCATTTTGAAGTCTTTTCTCCCAAATCTGCCCTTCAGGAGATCTTATTTTTTCTGGTCATCTTATTTTATCTGAGCCAGTAGGTGGCTCAATAAATACTTGCTGCATGTAATAACTGAATTTTTCCCCCTGATTTCCTAAATATTAGGAAATAATTCCTATACTGTTCATCATCTTTATATCAAGAATAGGTGCTCTCAGAAAAACAAAAACTTAAAATTCTAAATAAATGACCTTAGAAACATACTCTTCAAATAGAACAGGATCTAATTAGAAGCAAAAACATCTTACATTATTATTGCTTAATGTGCTGAAACTGCAGTTCTTATATCATAATACAACTTATTTTCCTTAATCAAGAAACTACCTATATAGTAGAACAAAATAGAAGAATTAAAAGGCTGGCTTCCCTAATCATCTAGATTTAATAATAGATGTTGACAAAATACAACATCATATGAAAAAGCAAGAATGGTGGAAAAAATTCCAGGGAAAACATAGTATAACTGATGTCAAAACAGTGTCAAAGAGATAAAACTCCATAGTTTTATGCTCCTCATATTAAATATTCTATCTTCAGTCTCCATGCCTTTGAAGATAGTCTCCCAAGTTTAAAATGCATTCCTACTTCACACTTCTGCCTCCTTTTCAAAAAGCCTGGCTTATCCTATATAACATCTTTCATGATCTCAGATGTTAGTAACCTCCTTGCAAAAATTTATTATGTACATAGTTCATATTTACCTCTATGTGTATATATGGTTTTCCATAACAGAATATAAACTCCTTGAGGGCAAGGACTATGCTTTTTAATCTTTGCATTGGCAGCACCTGGAACAATGCTTAGTATATAATAGGTACTTAGTAAATGCAACAATTGATTGTTATACCAAAAATACAAGGTGTGCCAAAAGTCTGAAACTAAAAGTTTGGGCATACTTCTATAATATATAATAATATATTGTAATAGATACATAAAGAATAAATAGAAAAAACACCTATACTGTCAGTATTGCATATTGGAAATCTTATTTTAGGAGCATGTACTACTAGATACCAACAAAAAATTACTGATAGGGAATGTCCCCTCACAAACCTTAATAGTAAAAGTTATTATAAGAAAACAGATATAAAAGATTCTGTGTCCTAAAATTAAGTTATTGTTTACTTCCACCTGCCTCCCAATGTACTTCCTAACACTGAATTTGCTACACCCTTAGCTCATTTAGTTTTACAAGTTCATGTCATCTATCTAAACCAGTGGTCTCAAATTCAAATTGTATTTCTCTTTTAAGTATATAGCACTAATACATCTGCATTATTACCATCTAAATCTTTCTTTTTCCTTTGTAATGACCTGATAATGTAATAACATATTCCTCTGAATAAAGGTCTACGAATAATATAACATGGGTAGGGATGGGGATGAGGAATAAAAGAAAGGTCACTCAAGTATCTATCTCTATGAGGCCATTAAGGATTTGTGGTTTAGTCCCATTCCCAATACTGTACCTAATTACATTTCTCCTGGATAATTTCAGCATCTGGTTCATGTTTTCTTTTACTCTTCATCAACTTCTATTTAACTTAATCAACTCAACATCTACACTGATCACACACCCACTCCTTGACTTCACTGCCAGGGACTCCACCAACCTTCTTATTAATTCCTCACTATGGTCAGATTTTGGACACTGAGAGAGTAAAACAATGCTCCACCTCTGAGACACAATTTGCCACCTTTTTTTTCCTATCATAAAGCTTTAATTTGCCTTGTCTCCCTGCACTCCCATCCAGGACTTCCAGGCTCTTAAGCTGTATGTACCAACCCCTCACTGGACAGGTCTCCTTAGGCCCTACTTCAATGACCTTTATATAAACAAATTTCTGGCCCAACTAAATGTATACGAGGGACTATTATACCAATTCTTATCCCTAACCTTGATGGGGGTTGCTTGGGGTGTCTATGTTTGTAACATCAGTTTGTAAAATCACATTCCACCCCCACCCTTCAGAGCATTAACTCTGCCCCTTCCCCCTGCCAGCACTCTGCCTAGCATCAATTCATGAACTGTTTATCTCCCCTTAATATAATGGCCAGCTGTACCTATGAATCCTTCAATGCACTATCTGAAAGTTAACTCCTCAGCCAATTATACACATCCTGAATCCCGTTAGCCTTGGTTCCCAACATCCATCTTGTCAAACATGACACTGATGGGTGGCAGACTAGGCATTTCTCAGTCAGCCCTGACGGCACACCTCCAGGTAGCCCCTCCTTGGGCTATTTCCCAGTGAATTATGGGCAATATGCCTGCGCAGTTAATATTAAAAGTACATGTTCCTTTAAGCACTAACCACTCCTTAACTCCTCCCTAATCCCACTCTTACTCACCTAGTTAGCATAATTGGCATCAGATTTACATATTGTAACTCTTTATAAACTATACCTATGACTTCTTTAAGTTTGCAGGTTCCTTAAGAACTCTTGCCTGCTGTAAAGCATAACAATAAACTTTTAAAATCCTGACTTAAAAGATTGCTTGGGCCTTGTGAATTCCTTCCAGACTGCACAGCAGGGACTCTGCTCATCAGACTCCCTGTAACACCTATCACCCCTTCAACAACCTGACTCCCCTCAAACAATCCATTTAATCTGAACTAGTGGAAACCTGGCTCGTTACAAATAGGCTTCAGAATTTCAATAAGGGTTTGGCTTCAGTTTGTTAACCGTTTATTTCTTATTATTCATCTAGCGTGCTCCCTTATAAAAGTTATACTATTTTTTCTACTCTAAAATTCCTTTTAACTTTCTTCTCAACTCTCCAGTTTTAGAAGAGATTTCTAACCTCATTGAAACCTTCTCACCTCATACTTCTCCACCGTCATCTTCCAGCCCTAACTATGGCTAACAGTCAAATATATCTTATATATCCACTAACTGGGAAATGACTGAATAAATTGTAGCATGTTGATGCCCTGGAATTTCTGACTACCAAGGCAAATATTCAGTCTGAGTCTTAGCTGTAGGGTGAACTGAGCCATTAAAATGACTTGAGTTGTCACAAAGTCACTTCGTGTCAGAGGCAGAACCGAGACTCATGGTTTCCTAGCTACAAAGCCAACCCTCTATCAACTGACACGCTGTCACTGGAATATTAAAGTGCCACAAAAATGATGAAAAGGAATAAATATGCGAAGGTAGAAAGGGGAAGAGGCAGCATCAATCACCAAACATTTATAAAGTGCTTATCATATACAGAACACTGTGTTACACCTTAAGGGGTAGGGGAGAGGGTATGACATCAGAAGGGATACAAGTTCCTGTTTTATTTTGGTTTTTTTTTTGTCTTTTGGAGGGCAATTGGGGTTAAGTAACTTGCCCAATGTTACAACAGCTAGTTTTGTGTGTGTGTGTGGGTGTTAAGTGTCTGAGCCCGGAACTGAACTCGGGTCCTCCGGACTCTGGGGCCGGGGCTTTACTCACTGCGGCCACCTAGCCGCCCCCAAGTTCCTGTTCTTATGAAGAGGGAAATAAGAAACAAACACTGATAGTTATAACACATAAGATGAAAACAAATTATAAAACAAAGTGCTGTGTGAAGTTTAAGGCGAGAAGTTGGTTGTTACTATTAATTGAGGGACTAGAGAAGGCTTCCTGGAAGAGATGACATTTTGTTTGTTTTTAATGGGAAATTATCAGAGAAAAATAGGTAGTTGATGATTTGGGATTGGGTTTAGGAGAAAGATATACATTTGGGAGCCACCTACCTATATATTTGATAACTGTACCTGTGGGAGCTGATGAGATTATCAAGAAAAAAAAATAAGAAGAAAGAAGAAGGCCCAGGATATTTGGGATATTTTCACAGCTCATAAAGAAGGGGGACTTGAAGGGGCAGCCAGGTGGCTCAGTGAGTAAGAGCACTGGCCCCAGAGTTGGGATGACCTGGGATCAAATCCGGGCTCTGATACTTAGCACCACACCCAGAAATAACTGGCTGTGTAACCGTGAGCAAGTTACTTAACCCCGATTGCTTTAAAAAAAAAAAAAAGAAGAAGGGGGACTTGAGCCCAGGGCATGGAGGTTAACCTTGAAGCTTTTTTGATTTGCATGCTCTTTGGAGCATTTTTTCAAGTGGTTGTGAATATTCTGTAGTTTGAGAACTGTTTGTTTATATCCATTAGTCTTACATATATTTATTGTTTATAATGCCTGGGTAACCAAACTGTTATCAAAGAAATTTGACACAAAGATTTTCTTTCCCTATTTGATCATTGTCCATTTTATCTTACCTAGATGAATTCATATTGTATGTACAGAAGCTTTTCAGTTTCAAGTAATTAAAATTATCTATTATCTTTTGTAACTGCTTGTGTTCAGTTAGGAAAACATCTACGATCTTCTAATTTTTTTTAACAGGATGACCTATCAAAGTCACATATCCATTTAGAATGTATTGTGATAGAAATGTTTTGCATGATTGCACATGTACAACTTATATCAAAATGCTTGCCTTCTCAAGGAAGGGGGAAGGGAGAGAAGGAGAGAATCTGGGACTCAAAATAAAAAAAAAACAAATTAGAAATAGCTTTTACATGTTAATTAGAAGATACATTTTCGCATTAGAATGTATTGTGGAAAAAGGTGCAAGATGTTGGTGTCTAAGCCTAATTTCTGCCAGACTGCTTTCTAGTTTTCCCAGCAGTTGTTTTTTTATTGTTGTTGTTGTTTTTATCAAACAGAAGATTCCTCTCTAGGTGATTTATGTTTTCCATTTTATCAAACCTGGGGTTATCGAGTTTTTGAATCTCCCATCTACTCTAAACTAATCTCTCTATATATATAGTCTTTAGACAATACTACATGGCTTTGAGACTACTGCTTTATAGAAGGAAATATTATTTTGCCTTTACCCCTAATTATTTTCCATCATTTCCCTTAATATTCTAGATCTTGTTTCTTCCAAACAAATTCTGTTATTATTTAATCAAGTTATATAAAGCATCCCCCAGTAATTTGATTGGCATGGCATTAAAAATATAATTTTGATAGAAGCATAATTTTTAATATATTGGCATAGTCCAATGATGAACACTGAAATATTCCTCCAACAATTTAATTGTTCTTCATTTCTTTAAGGAGCACTTTGTAATTGGGCCTACATAAATGTTTTGTGTGCTTTTAGGGAGGTTGATCCCCTGATGTTTTGTGCATTTTGTACTTATTTGGAATAGGATTTCTCATTCTAGTATTGTTTTTTGTTTTGTTTTGTTACATTACATAGAAATGCTGTTGATTTTCAGAATTTATTTTGTAGCCTGAAACTTTGCTGAGGCTGTTAACTATCTCAGAATCATCACCAATTTCCTAGCATTTTCCAAGTATACCATCACATTATCAGCAAACAGATGGTTACTAACCTCCTCTTTACCTATATTTATTCCTTTAATTTCTTTCTCATCTTATTGCTATTACTAACATTTACAGAACTATATCAAATAATGGTAAGGAGCATGCATACCCTTCCTTCACTCCTGCATTTACTGGAAAAGGTTTTAATGTATTCTCATTGAATACGACGTTTGCTTTTAAGTTTGGACAGATGCTTTTTTATGACAATTTTTAAAAGGTCCCTATGTACTTATTCTTTATAAGGGTTGAGAAAATAAAAATGCTGTACTTCTTGTAAAAGGCTTTTTATACATCTATTGGGATGATTTTGTGGTTGTAGATGTTTTGATTTTTAAAACAATTATGCTGATTGTTTTCTTAATGTAGAAGCATCCTTGCATCCTTGGCATAAATACCATCTGATATAGTTCCTTGGATAAATTGCTATAGTGTTTGATATGATTTTGTTTAAAATTTTTGAGTCAATATTCATTAATGATATTTGCAGAGTTTAGGGAACGAAGATACAGGTTGGTAAGGCAGGAACCTGAGCTCTCCAAAATTCCCTTCCAAACAACTTTAACACCTAAAAATGAATTCTGGAGCAGCAGAATCAAAAAAAGGACAGAGTGAAACATTTTTCCAGCCCAAGACCACATGGGTCAACAAGAAAGTTCTGTCTTACTAAGGTGAGAGTGGAACAGCAAAGCATCAACCTGCTGCTGCCACCACCAACCCCCTCCCTGCCCTCCCAAGTCCTTAAGGCAAGTCAACAGCAGGCCACACTCCAACAAGCCAGTGCAGGCCTTAGTGGCAACTTATCAAGCAGCAGTTACTTTCTGAGTTCTCAGTCCACAGATGATAAGATAATAATTGTCCACAGACAATTGGTCAGAAGGAGATTATAGGGGACACTTTGCTGGTATAGGGTACAAACTTTGTTGCATTACAAAAATGGGGATCCAGGTCACAGGTGCAGGGCAAGGAGAACCACTAGCAGCACACTAGAGCATCAGGCTATAAGGGAGGAGAGACTTTGGTAACAGGTACAGGGCTGAAAAGAGTGCTTGTGGTCATTCACAGACCACAGCACAGGCCAGGAAAGCAGACTACACTGCTCCTTAGTTCATACCACCTTGAAAGAACTAAAAACTCTGAAAACAGCATCATGAAAAATCTGAAGCTTGGGACAGCGCCCCCTCCAACCCAGAAACAGAGCCCAACTTTATAATAAAATTAAAAGTCAAGAAGTAGGCTGAAAAAAAAATGAGCAAACGACAAAAAAAGAACCTGATTATGGAAAGTTACTATGGTGACAGGGAAGATCAAAACAAACTCAGAAGAGGTTTAACAATGGCTAAAGTTAGGGTACATGTGAAGCCTCAAAGAAAACTGTGAATTGGTGTCAGGTCCAAAAAAGAACTCCTAGAAGAGTGCAAGAAGGATCTTAAAATTCAAATAAGAAAGGTAGAAGAAAACTCTGGAAAAGAATTATGATGTAAGATTATGAAAAAAAAGTCCATAGCTTTCAGGAAAAAGAGGTACAAAAAGTTCAATGAAAAAATAATTCCTTAGAAATTAAAACTGTTCAAGTAGAAGCTAATGACTCCATGACAAATCAAAAACAATAAAACAAAATCGAAAGAATGAAAAAATAAAAAGAAAACTCAAATATCTCATTGAAGAAATAATTGATCTAGAAAACAGGTCAAGGCAGGATAATTTGATATTTATTCGACAACCTGAAAGCCATGATCAAAAAAAGAGCCTCATTTTTTTTTTGGTTTTGTTTTGTTTTTGCTTTTTGAAGGGCAAAGTGACTTGCCCAAAGTCACACAGCTAGTAAGTGTGTCGAGTTTCTGAGGCTGGATTTGACCTCAGGTCCTTCTAACTCCAGGGCCAGAACTCTATTCACTGCACCACCTAGCCTACCCTAGATATCATCTTTTAAGAAATTATCAAGGAAAACTGTCCTGATATCCTAGAATCAGAAGGTAAAATATAAATTCAAAGAATCCATCAAATTCCTAGGCCAAAGAGCAAAGACTGGAAGCAGCTATAAAGAAACAATTCAAATATCATGGAGCCACAATCAGGATTACACAGGATTTAGCAGTTTCTACATTAAAGGACTAGAGGGCTTAGTATATGATAGTCCAGAAGGCAAAGCGGTAAGGATTACAACCAAGAATCACTTATCCAGCAAAAGTGAAAAATGAACATTTAATGAAATTGAAAACTTGCATGCACTCCTAATGAAAAGACCAGAGCTGAACAAAAATCTGACATTCAAACACAAAACTCAAGAGAAGTATAAAAAAGTAAACAGCAAAGAGAGAACATAAATGATCAATGAGGTTAAACTGTTTATATTCCTACAAGGGATGATAATTTAACTTAATAAATTTATCACTATTAAGGCAGTTGGAAGAAGTGTACATAGAGGGCACTTTTGTGAATCAACTATGATGGGATATCTAAAAAACAATAACATTAAGGGGTAAGAAAGAGGGATGCACTGGGAGAAGCAAGAAGTACAACAGGGTAAATTATCTGTCATCAGAATTGGCTCAAAAAAGGAATAAAAGACACACTCATGTGGGAATAGAAATCTATTTTACCAGACAGGGAAGGGGAGGCTCAGAGAAGAGAAAACAGATTGGGTGGTCAGAAGCAAAACAGGGGAAAATGGGATGAAGGGAAATACACAGTTAGTAATCATAACTGTGAATGTGAATGGGACAAACTCACCCATAAAACTGAAGCAAATAGAAAAGTGAATTAAAAACCAGAACCCTACAACACATTTTTTACAAGAAACACATTTGAAGTAAAAAACACAGAGTAAAGGTAAGGAGTTGGAGCAGAATCTATTATGCTTTAGCTGAAGACAAAGCAGAAGCAAAAAGAGATTTAATTAAAAGACATAAGGAAGGAAACTACATCTTGCTAAAAGGTACTATAGACAATGAAGCATTATCAATATTAAACATATGTACCAAATGATATTGCATCCAAATTTTTCAAGAAGTTAAATAAGTTACAGGAAAAAATAGTAGAAGTATACTAGTTGGGGGCCTCAACTTGACCCTGTCAGACCCAGATAAACATAATCACAAAATAAACAAGAAAGAAGTTAAAGAGGTAAATAAAATTTTAGAAAAGTTAGATATGGGGGGTGGCTAGGTGGTGCAGTGAATAGAACACCGGCCCTGGAGTCAGGAGGACCTAAGTTCAAATCCAGCCTCAGATACTTAACACAAAACTAGCCATGTGACCTTGGGCAAGTCACTTAACCCCAATTGCCCTGTATTTCCCCTCCAAAAAAAAAAGTTAGCTATGAGAGACCTCTAGAAAAAATTAAGAGCATATCTTTTTCTTAGCACTAAATATCACCTACACAAAAACTAACCATATAATTAGGGCATAAAAACCTTACAGTCAAATGCCAAGCAGCAGAAATATTAAGTACATCCTTTTCAGGTCATAATGCAATAAAAATTATACTCAATAAAGGATCGTGGAAAGATAGATTAAAATTAATTAGAAATTAAATACTCTAATCCTAACAAATGAGTGGGTCAAAGAACAAATCATAGAAACCATCATTAATTTCATTAAATCAAACAACAACCATGAAACAACATACCAAAATTTATGGAATGTAGCCAAAGCAGTGCTTAAAGGGAAATTGATAGTTCTAAATGCTTACATCAATAAACTTGAGAAAGAGCAGATCAATGAATTGGGAATGCAACTAAAAACTCAAAAAGCACAAACTGAAGATCCCCAATTAAAAAACCAAACTGGAAATCCAGAAAATCGAAGGAGATTAATAAAATTGAAAGTAATACTATCACTGAATTAATAAAACTAGAATCTGGTTTTGTGGAAAAATAAAACTAATAAAATAGATTAAACTATTGGTTAATTTGATTAAAAGAAAAAAATTACCAGTATAAAAAATGAAAAGGGTGAATTCACCATCAACAAAGAAGAAAGAAATTAAAGCAATTATGAGAAGCTATTTTGCCTAAACATGCCAATAAATCTAACGCTGTGAGTAAGGTGGATATTCACAAAAATATAAATTTCCTAGATCAGGCCTGCACAACTTGCACCCCTGGGCTGCTTACTGCTGCTTGCAGTGTGCCAAAGTAAGAGGGGCTTGCCATAAGCAGCCTGTATCAGGTCACAAACTGTGCAGATCTGGTCTAGGTTAACAGAAGAAGAAATAGAAAAAGAAACTGAACAAGCTATCAATGAGCTGCCTAAGAAAATATCCCCCAAACCAGATTGGCAAGCCAATTCTACCAAAAATTAAAGAACAATTACTTTTAGTACTATATATACAATTTAGAAAAATAGGCAAAGTCCTTACAAATTCCTTTTACAACACATATATGGTGCTCTAAACCAGGAATAGCAAAGAAAACTATAGATCAATTTCCCTAATGAATAATGATGCAAATATTTCAGTAAAATACCAGCAAGGAGATTATAGCAATATATCACAAAGATCATACACTGTGCCCAGGTAGGATTTATACCAGGAGTGCAGGGCTGGTTCAATATTAGGAAAACTATCTGCATATCAATAACATAATAACTATATCAACAAAACCAAAAGAAATCATATGATTATTTCAGAAGATGCAGAAAAGGCTTTTGACAAAATACAATTCCCATTCCTATTAAAAACACTGCAGAGCACAGGAACAGATGAAACTTTTCTTAAAATGATAAGTAATATCTATTTAAAACTATCAGCAAGCATGTCACAGGAATAAGCTAGTCTTCCCAATAAGATCAGGGGTGAAGGAAGGATGCCTATTATCACCACTATTATTCATTACTGTACTAAAAATGCTAGCTGTAGCAATAAGAGAAGAAAAAGAAATTAAAGGAATTAAAATAGGCAACTTGGAAACAAAACTATCACTCTTGGCAGATAATAAGATGTTATACTTAGAGAATCACTTCAGTAAAGTTGTGGAATATAAAATAAACTGATATGAATCATCAGCATTTCTATATATTACCAACAATGTCCAATAACGAGATAGAAAGAGAAATTCCATTTAAAATAATGGTAAACAATATAAAATATACCAAGGAGTTTTTCTGTCAAGATAAACTCAGGAACTATGTGAACACAATTACAAATCACTTTTCACACAACTGGAACAATTGGAAAAATATTAATTGCTTATGGGCAGGCTGAGTCACTATAATAAAAATGACAATTCTACCTAAATTAATTTACTTATTCAGTGCCATACCAAACTACAAAAAATTTATTTTATAGAGCAAAAAAAAAAAATAACAAAATTTACCTGGAAAAACAAAAGGCTAAGAATTTCAAGGGAATTAGGGGGGGGGGGGGGGAATGTAAAGGAAGGGTGCCTAGACGTACCAGATCTCAAATTGTATTACAAAGTGGTAATCCTCAAAACAATCTGGTACTGACTAAGAAATAGAATGGTGGATCAGTGGAACAGATTAGGTACACAAGACACAGTAGTAAGTGACCATAGTCATCTAGTGTTTGAGAAACCCAAAGATCCAAGCTTTTAGGACAAGAACTCACTATCTGACAAAAACTGCTGGGAAAACTGGAAAACAATTTGGCAGAAACTAGGTATAGTCCAACATCTCACACTGTATATCAAGATAAGATCAAAAGGATTACATGATTTAGATATAAAGAGTGATACCATGGACAAATTAGGGGAGCATGAAATAGTTTACCTTTCAGATCTATGGATAAGAGAAGAAATTATGACCAAACAAGAGATAGCATTTTGATATGTAAAATGGATAATTTTCATCATATTAAATTAAAAGGGTTTTGAACAAACAAAACCAATGCAGCCAAGATTAGAAGGAAAGCTGGGAAACAATTTTCACAGCTAGTGTCTCTGATAAAGGTCTCATTGCTCAAATATATTAAGAACCAAGTCAAATTTGTAAGAATACAAGTCATTCCCCAATTAATAAATGGTCAAAGGATACAAAGAGTTTTTAAATAAATCAAAACTATCTCTAGTCACATAAAAAAAGCTCTAAATCACTAATGATTTAAAGAAAGGCAAATTAAAACAATTCTGAGGTACCACCTTATGCCTATCAAATTGTTATGACAGAAAAGGAAAATGATAAATGTTGGAGCGAATGTGTGAAAACTGGAACACTAATGCATTGTTGATAGAGTTGTGAACTGATCCAATTATTCTGGGAAGCAATTTGGAATTATGCCCAAAGGGCAATCAAACTCTGAACATCCTTTGATCCAGCAATACCACCACTGGGTCTGTATCCTAAAGAGACCAGAGAAAAAGGAAGAATAAGAAAGGAGTTTGGCTAGTTCACAGAGTACAAGAAGGTGAATCATGCATAATAAGGTAGGATGGGTTCAAGTTATGAAGGGCTATGAAGGTCAGAACAATTTACAGTTGTTCCTAGAGATGATAAGGAGCCACTGGAGTTGAATGAATAGGGTCAAACCTGCATTTTAGGAAAAAGTACTTTGGTAGCTGTGTGTAGGGTGAATTGAAGCAGGAAAATCAAAGGTAATCAACGACAGCTTAGGGAAGAGGTAATACAGGTCTGAACTAGAGTGGTGGTGGTGTAAGAGGGGTTATTATGGTATCTTGTTTGGCTTCCACAGATGTTATTGGGAGATAATATTCCCACGCTGTGGGGGAAACTTGCTTATCTTATTATACCAAGACAGTGACCATCCTGAAGACAGAGGGAATCAGAAAGGTTGGGATAGGACAACTGGTTCAAAATTGAGAGGTCATGCCCTCAGTCACCAGTGTCCTCACTACTGGTCTGCTCAACTAACTTCATTAACATTAACTTACATGCTTAAAGGATGGAGATTCCACCATTTTCTATGATCTGGGAGGGGGAATACATAATGAGGGCATGTAGTGGGAGTGTAAAGAAGAACTGTAACCTTGAGGAGTCTGGACTAATCCCAACTCTGACGGGAGGAGTCAGCATATTCCAATGATGGTATAAGTGTTCCTAGTGAGCACCTCACCCACTTTTGAAGCTTAATAAACGTCTTCCTCTGCCCATTCTGTTTCTGAGTTCTTTCAGTGAAAATGTGTCTATCACGCGTATCTCCCTGCCTGGGAGGCCCTGGGATCCCCACAACTGTGTTTCTCACAGTGGCTACATGGGTGCAAAGAAGAAAATGAACATAAGAAATGCTCTGGAAACAAGAAAATTACAATATTTGATTTTAAAACTTTGAATTCCGGATTCATTCCCTTCCTCCTTTGTCACCCACCCTTACTGGGAAGATAAGCAGTTCAGTATAGGATGTACATGTGTGGCTAATGCAAAACAATAACATAGTAGATACATTGTAAAAGACTGACTATTTTTCCCTCCCTCCTATCCCACCTCCCACTTGTTCTATTCTCTACTTTGATCCTGCCCCTTTTCAAAAGTGGGTGCCTCCAACTTCCCTCCCCCCCAGCCTGCCCTCCCTTCCATCGTCCCCCCTCATCCCCTTCCCCCCCTACTCTCCTGTAGGGTGAGATACCCTATTTAGTATGTATTTCATTCCCTCCTCAAGCCAAATTCAATGGGAATAAGGTTGACCCATTCCCTTTTGCCTTCCTATTCTTCCCCTTCATTGTAACCATTTCCCCTTGTCTCTTCTGTATGAGATAGTTTACCCCATTCTGTCTCTCCCCATCTCCTCTCATTATATTCCTCTCACACCTCTTAATTTCACCTTTTAAGTATTATCCCTTCCTGTTAAATTGGTCCTGTGCCCTCTATCTATGTATACCTGTAAACATATATGCACACATTCACATATGTATTCATATGGCCATATACCCTCATACATAGACACATATATATGTTTCTATTCCCTTCAACTACTAAGAAAAGTTTCATAAGTTACAATGAATGTTAATAGTTCAACTTTGATAAGTTCCTTATGATTTCTTTTCCCTGTTTACCTTCTCATACTTCTCTTGCTTCTTGTATCTGAATATCAAATTTTCTGTTCAACTCTGGTTTTTTCAGCAAGAATGCTTAAAAGTCCTCTATTCCACTGAATGACCATATTTTCCCCTGAAACATGATACTCAGTTTTGCTGGGTAGGTGACTCTTGGTTTTAATTACAGCTCCTTTGCTCTCCAGAATATCATATTCCAAGCCCTTCCATCACTCAGTGTAGAAGGCGCCAGATTCTGGGTTATCCTGATTGTGTTTCCACAATATTCACATTGTTTCTTCCTGGCTGCTTGTAATATGCTCTCCTTAATCTAGGAATTCTGGAACCTGGCTATAATATTCCTAGGACTTTTCTTTTGGGGATCTTTTTCAGTAGGTGATCAGTGGATTCTTTCAACCTCTATTTTGCCCTCTGGTTCTAAAACATCAGGGCAGTTTTATTTGAGAACTTCCTGGAGGATGATTTCTAGGTTCTTACTTTGATCATGGCTTTCAGGTAGTCCAATAATTTTTAAATTATCTCTCCTGGATCTATTTTCCAGGTCAGTAGTTTTTCCCATGACATATTTCACATTGCCTTCTATTCTTTCATTTGTTTGGATCTGTTTAACAGCATCTTGATTTCTCATAAAGTCACTAGCTTCCATTTGCTCCAATCTAATTCTGAAGCAATGATTCTCCTCATTGAGCTTTTGAGATTCTTTTTCCATCTGGCAAATTCGGCTTTTTAAGTCATTCTTCTCCTCATTGCCTTTTTGAGCCTCTTTTGCCATTGGAGTTAGTCTATTTTTTAAGGTATTATTTTCCTCAGTCAGGCTGTTGACACTCATTTCGTAATTTTCTTGCATTGTTCTCATTTCTCTTCCCAATTTTTCCTCCACTTCTCTTATCTGCTTCTTAAGGTCCTCTATGGCCTGTAACCAGCTCGTATTTTCCTTAGAAGCTTTTGGTGCAGGAGTTCTGACTTCACTGTCTTCCTCCTGTTCCATGCTTTGCTCCTTTTTGTCCCCAAAATAGGAGTCTAATGTCGGATTGCTCTGCTTGGTTTGCTTCCTTTGCCTGATCATGTTGCCGCTCAGTCACTTGACCTGAGCTTTTTGCCACAGTAGGATTCTGCCACCAGACCGGGGAGTGTTTCGTCCCAAACGCTGGCCACATTTGAACTCGGGTCCTCCTGACTCCAGGGCCGGTGCTCTATTCACTGTGCCACCTAGCTGCCCCCCATATTGCCTCTATTTAGTCTCCTCTCCCTCATTTTTCAACCCTTTCCATGTCTTAATTCTGATATTACTCAAATGAAATTATACTTCCCAAAGTTACCAATGATGTCTTAAATTGCTAAATCTGATGACCTTTTCTCAGTCCTTGTCCTTCTTAACCTCCTGGCAACATTTGAAACTGTTAACTACTTTCTCCTCTCTAGGTTTTTGTAACACTACTCTCCTGCTTCTCCTTTTGCCTGTCTGCTCCTTCTTGTTCCTTTTTGCTGGGTCAACATATCATGCCTCCAGTTGCTGGTACACTCCCAATGCAGTACTGTGGGTCCTCTTTTTTTTTTTCCTCTCTGTGCTTTTTCACTTGGTGACCATCTCAGTTCTCACTGATTTAAAAACTGGCTAGAAAGTGGAAATGAATGTTGAAAACTAAAAATAAATAAATAAATTGGAAAAAATAATAAAAAACAAACAAAAAAAACTGGCTAGAAAACTGCATATTCTTGTTCACCCAGCAATACTACTACTAGGTCTGTATCCCAAAAAGATCAAAGAAAAAGGAAAAGCACCAACATGTAACAAAATATTTTATAGCAGCTCTTTTGTGATGGCAAAGAAATGGAAAGCAAGATGATACCCATCAACTGGGGAATGGTTGAACAAGCTGTGGTATATGATAGTATGGAATACTTTGTGATGTAAGAAATAATGAAAGGAATGCTTTCAGAAAAACCTGGGAAGACTACACAAAGCTGATGTAAAGTGAACTGAGCAGAAGCAAAATATTGTACAGAGTAACAGCAGTATTGTGATGATAATTAAATTCAAAAGACTTAGCTACTCTGATCAATACAGTGTTCCCCAACAAATTCCAAAGGACTCATGATGAAAAATCCTGATCAACTAATGAACTGAATGCAAACTGAAGTATATTTTCTTTTACTTTACTTTTCTTGCTTCCCTGCCCCTCCCCAACCTGACTAATATAATGTTTTGAATGATTTCATATGTAGAATGGGTATATTTCTTTCTTTTTCAATGGGTAGGGGAAGGGCTAGAGAGAGGGAGAGGATCCAGAACTGAATATAAATTAAAAACAAACACTTAAACTGTCCAAATTGAACTCACTATCTTTCCTCCCAAGCCCTCCTTTCTTCTGAACTTCCCATATCACTGTCAAGGGCACTACCAACTTCCCAATCAGCCCAGGCCCCTAACTTAGGTCTCATCCTCTACTCCTCTCTCTCTCATCCCCTATATTCCATCTGTTGCTAAGGCCTGTTAATTTTACCCTCCTAACATCTCTAACATCTTCCTAAAGCAAAGGCCTGACATCTCTCTCATCACCAGTGGTTTCTATTACCTCTAGTCTTCTTTGTTGTTCAAAACCCTTCATATACCAGCCCCTACACCTTCCCAGTCTTCTCACAGCTTATTCACTCCCACATATTCTGTGATCTAGTGGTACTTGGCCTCCTGTGCTGTTTTTCAAACAAGACCCTCTATTCATTACTTGAAGCATTTTCACTGACTGATCCATATGCTTGTATTTGCCTCTTTCATCTTCATCTCCCAGGATTCCTGTCTTCCTTCAAGCCCCAGCTAAAATCCCAACTTCTACAAGAAACCTTTCCTAACCCTCCTTACTTCATTAGTGCCTTCTGTCTGTTGATTATCTCCCATTTATACTGTACCTCTTCTGTTTATAGTTGCTTTCGTGTTGTCTTTCCCATTGGAATGTAAGCTCCTTGAGAACAGGGACTATCTTTTGTCCTTTGAACCCCAGCACTTAGCACAGTCCCTGACACATAGTGGGCATTCAATGAAATGCTTACTGATTGATTATCCAGAGATGTGGTGAACTCATGATCCAAAATGAGACATACATTTTCAGACATGGCCAATATGGAAATTTGTTTTACTTGACTATGCATATCTGTTACAAAAATTTTATTTCTCTCTTTTTTTCCCAATGGGGGAGAAGAAAATGGGAAGAAAAAGTGATGATTAGGTTAAGAAAAAAGTAAAGGAAAAGGAAGGGGAAGGAGAAAGGAAAGAAGAAAAAGGAAAGAGTCATTGACTATTTTTTTTAAAGATACAGAAAAGAAAAGAAAGCCAGAAAGAAATACAGAAAAGCAGGATGATTTTGAAAGTTATATGTTGAATTTATTATGTACTTAAAAAGAAAAGCAAGGTATGAATAATTAAAATTTGTAGCTTCATACCCATTCTTTTACTATTCTGCTTTGTATACAGAAAAGCTCATTTTATTTGGTGTTAAATTTAGAATGCAAAAATTAGTAAGGAAATGCAGGTTTATTACTATAACATGCACACAATAATAAAAAGTAAACAACAGTGGTGATTGTCCCAAAAGAGGTCCTCTGGTACCTGCTTTAATGAACTGAAAATATTTACTTCCAATAACAGTCATCTGCAAATTGTGCTGCTTACAACAGCTTGTCATTTTAAAATTGCTGAAATTTCCAAAAAAAATTGTTTAATTTGGTTAGCAAACACTTTTTCCACAGTGCAAAAGTAAAAATCTGTCATCTGTCTTCCAAATTACTATATGCTTGAAAATGGGGTTTGAATTAATGAGCTTTTATTAAACACGGAGTATTAAGAACTGAACACTCATATTCTGCTTGGTTTAGCATAACTAAAACTATAATCTTTTATTACTTACTATTGGGGTTGGAACAGATAGCAATTTGAGGACTCAAAGGTACAGTATCCTAATCATATTTATATTGTGGGTTTCTATTTTGCAACTTCAGATCAGCTAACAGTCAAGTCAATATGTATTCACTAAGCACATACTATGTGTCAGGCCCTGTGCTAAATGTAAATACTAAGGAGACAGAGAAAGACAAAACAATCCCTGCCCTCAAGGAGCTAAAGGTCACACAATGCAAGGGTACACTATCTACACGGAAGACATATATAATAGGGTCATCTCAAAGGGAAGGAGCAAGCATTGAGGAAGACTGAGGAAAGCTTCTTGCAGCAGACAGGATTTTAGCTGAGACTTGAAGGAAGTCAGGAAAGCAGGGAAGCAGAAATGAGGAGAGCGTTCTAGGCAGTGGGACAGCCAGGGAAAACCATGGAGCTGTGAGAGATGGAGTTTCATGTTCGAGGGACAATAAGAACATCAGGGCTGCCTAGTGGTAGAATATGTGAAGGGAAGTAAAATATAAGAAGACTAAAAAGGCAAGAGGGTTTTATACTTGGCGGCACTGGAGTTTCCTGAGTTGGTGGTAGAAAGACATGATGAGGACAATCAGACCTGTGCTTTAGCATATCACTGAAGAAAGAGAGCAATTGAGTGGAGAATGAACTGGAGTGTGGTGAAACCTGAGGGAGGGAGACCAAGTGAAAAGTTACTCAATAGTCCAGGTAAGTAACGGAAATGGGAATGGGATCCACTGAAGTAAAGAAAGAATTAAAATAAAGTCAACACTATTCTGAGTTACTTTGGGTAACAAAACTATTCAAGAAAACTACTTCTTATACACTGCCTATATCTACTATGTTAAGAAGAGCATCAGGACTAGTGGGACCAAAAGCTCTGATGTGTAATATACCTCTAGTGTGATAAAAGTTGGCTGGCATAAACTGATAGAAAAACAGATAGAGAGCTAACCCAAGAGTCAAGATGACCTAGGGTGGTGTCCTACCTCTGACACACAGTAGGGAGGTTATTTAACTTCTCAGTGCCAGAGGCAATGTGCTAAGAAGATATGTATAACAGTTATACCTATCTACACTGGCAGAAGGAGCTTTCTTGCTCAGAGTCTATCACCAATAAAATCACAATGCTGATCGTAACAGAACAGATCGTAATAGTTTACACACATCCAGATTAGACTACAGATGTTGTGTAAAGTATCTGTAAACTCATTCAGGAGCTAGTCTGAGGCAGCAGTAAATAGGTGACCAGTACTGAGTTATAAGTAAATTAGAAGAGATTAAAGAAAGTGAAGTCACCTATATTTATTCAAACCAAAATATAGACATATGTTGGTGAAAAAGCCTAGCATAATCCAAATGCCAAGAAAACCATTTTCAGTAAAAAAAAAAAAATGCTAATATTAAAACAAAGATTATGGGGCCAAAGTAATTAGAGAAATACGAAATACTAACAGCAACATAATAAACATTAATCAAGCTATATGGCCAGAATACAAATCAGACTGCAAATAAGTCTTAACAAATACTTTCCTGATATTCCCAGCTGCTAATGCCTTTCACTCCCAAAATTACTTTGTGTTTATTTTGTACATAGTTATACATGTTATCCCCAATGTAAGATCCTTGTTGGACAAAGACTTTTTGGCTTTGGATACCACAGGACCTGACACAAAGCAGGTCTTTAATACATGCCTTTGCATTGATTGAAAAGGAGTTCAATAAGATATCTATCAATGCTAAGAAAATCAATTTATTTAAATTGTTTAATCATCATCTGAATAGGGTTAAACAGTAAATTACCTCTGTATGATGTAAAAGACATGCTGAGTAATTTAATGACAAAAGCATGATATCATTGTGCCCAGTTAACGTAGTTATATCCAGATCAGAGTGGAGAAACCACTGGTGGAGCAAGCAGATTTCAGTGCACTGAGAGGAACGGAACCATATAGGAAGAAAATATCACACCAAAACTGCCATAGTGAGTCTGCCTAGGATAGTAACCTACTATGAATCTTAGTCAATCTTCAAATTGATGAGCTGTGTGTGGAGTTTTTGTTCTCCCCACATTCCTTTTTCCCTGAAGGATGGTGCAAAATCCCTTCCCCTCCCCTATTCTCTAAGCCTTGGACAGGTGTGGGGCTTTCTTACCTTCCACTGAGCAGACTGGAAAGAAAAGTTAAAGGAAGAAATAGGTAATGATGACTACCTCTGTCTATAAGGGAACTTTGTTTTTGCCTGTTTAATTCCACGTATATTAACACAAATGATCCATGTGTTGCCCATCTAAATGGGTACAGAGAAAAGAAAAACTAAAATTAATTCTTCCAAGGGGAACGGCCAGAGCCACGATAATTATAGCAATTGTTTTAAATATCAATATTTCATCCCCTAAACTAGAACTCGGGAAAAGGTAGTTTCAAAAGTGGTAAATTAACTTTCCAGACCGATGCAAAAATAGTTCATGTCACTACTGTACTTTTTCAGGCTTTGCCCACCATCTAGTGACCAGTCAAAATATTGCAGCCTATTAAAAGCCAGGCTACACCACTGTGCGGCCCAATAAAACAGTTCAAAAGAGTGCCACCTGGTGGCTCTACAAGACATAACACTCTGTTATTCCAAAGACCTTAAGTACCATACAATTAGCCAAAACCAAACACCTATGTCTTCACTCTGGTCTCTGTCGTAAATGACTAGAAGTCACCTCTCCTCTTCCATCCCTATCCCTGCTCCAATCTTTTCTTCTCTTAGAATCCCTAGCTTCAAGGACATGTGCCATGTCTTACTAGAAGACTTTCCTGATGTTCCTACTTTGTACTTGCTCTCTCCTGCCCAAATTATCTTGTATTTATCTATCTTGGAAATTTATTCATCCTGATCTACAAAGAAGAATCCATGAAATCTAGTCTCGTTTTTCATTTTTTCTTTGTATTTCAAGTGTCAAGCACCTACATAGAGAGAAGGGTGAGCACGTTCAAGGGGGCAGAGATAGAGCAGAAAGCATATAAGTGATGTAAGATGAGGAGGAAGGAAGAAGAGGAAGTTCGTGGCAAATAGCCTCAGATTTTTTCAGGGAAATATGAGGCAAAGTTCTCAGCTAAGAGGGTAGAGGTAGGGAGGAAGTTGGAAGCACTCACTTTTGAAAATAGACGGGATCAAAGTAGAGAACAGAACAAGTGGGAGGTGGGATAGGAGGGAGGGAAATATAGCCAGTCTTTTACAATGTATCTACTATGTTATTGTTTTGCATTAGCCACACATGTACAACCTATACTGAACTGCGTATCTTCCCAGTAAGGGTGGGTGACAAGGAAGGAAGGGAATGAATCTGGAATTGAAAGTTTTAAAATCAAATATTCAAATATATGTATATTTATATATATACACTATTATTAATACAATCTTACATGTAATTGGGAAATAAGATATACAGGCACTGAGGCATATAGATCCACTGGAAAAGTAGAAAGGGGTATGGGAGAAAATATGGGAGAGAACAGATTGGAGGAGGGGATATCCTGTGGGACTGCTATTTTGGGGCAGTGGGCAGGGGAAAATCGGGGAGAAAATTTGTAACTCAAAATCTGGTGGAAACGAATGATGCAAATCAGAAGTTAATAAAGCATTAAAAAAAAGAGGGTAGAGATAGAGAAAACTATGAAAGGTTTAAAGAGGGATGAAAAAGGTTTAGAAGAGTTGCTCTGGCAAGAGTTGATTAGAAGATTTTAAAGGGTTACCTTGTAGCAGTGAGGACCAGTTGAGGTTATATAACAAATATGTAGTGGATTCAGTAAACAAAATTTTGTGAATTTCTCAGCTCTGTTCAACAAGACATGATTAGGAGTAAAGGAGTGGATGGTGGGAGGGACCCTGGGCTGAAGTTTGGAATGGCAAAATTGGTGACAGGATAACAAGGCAAGAGACGGAAGAGAAGACAGGAGTTACTGGAAGTCATGCTAAGGACAAAGATAAAGGTTTTGGGTGGCAAGAAAGGAAAGATGGAGTGAAAATACTGGGATCAGATAAGGACTTTCAGAGTTCACAAACATAAAAGTAGAACACTTGTGGGAGATTGATAGCCCAAGAGTATTACCCATTTCTGTATGTACCTGAGAAGGAATGGAGTAGAGCAGATCATGGGAAATGAGCAAGTTGAGGAATTGGTAGGTTAGTATGCTTGCAGGAGTAGCAAAATGTTTTGTTTTGTTTTTGACTTTTTTTTTTTTGGAGGGGGAGGTAGGGCAATTGGGGCTAAGTGACTTACCCAAGGTCACATGGCTAGTGTGTCAAGTGTTTGAGGCCAGATTTGAACTCAGGACCTCCTAACTCCAGGGCCGGTGCTCTATTTACTGCGCCACCTAGCCACCCCTCAAAATGTATTTTAAAGTACCCCCATTACTGAGGGCAAGAGTTAAGGAGGACAGAGAGCGTGAGCTAGGCACTGAACTTAAGGAGGAAAAAGGAGTCTAATGACGTCATTAGACAACAGCTACCAGAATTTTGACTGGATCCTAGATAGGAATTAAGTGAATCTCAAAGGAGTAGAGGTTACCGATTGAATAACCTGGAAGATAGGGAGCAAGGGATATTCCAATTCTCCCATTTCAACCAGTCAGGGGGGTAAATAAAAGTGCTGGAAAGGGTGGCCAAGGAGGCTGTTATCAGAAGAGAACCAGATCTCAGTGAGAGACAGAAGATGGAAGGAGTGGGAAATTAAACCATTTAAGAAGAGAATAAATTTGTTGCTTCCTGAGGAGAGCAAATATTACAGAGAACATAATGGAAGAGGTAGACAGCTTTACAGAATGGGGGAGCTAGACAAGGGGTATGGGAATAAAGGAACTTACAGTGGGGTGGATAAAGAACAGTGTTTGTATAATGACAGATGGGGGTTCAGAAACACTGGTATGAGGAGAATACACCTGGTGGAGCTTGTCAAACACTGCTGATTAAGTTTAAAAGGGTTTTTAACATAGAAGTTCTGTCTGAGGGTGGCATCTTCTTAGGGTATTAGAGAGGAAAATGATTAGAGTAGGAATACCAAGTAGGAGACTATTAAAAGAGTCCAGGTGAGAAATTAAAAGAAAAAGAGGAAGGTACATGAAGTGGAACAAAACACAGAAAGCAGAACCACAAAAAAAATATTACCATCATTCTAATAATGGAAAAGAAAATAGCACTGAAAACAAACTTAACACAAGTAAATTGCAATAGAAAATCTTGGTCCCAAAGAACAGAGAATTAAAAACCATAACCTGCTGCAGAAGTGGAAGAATATAGGATCTGGTTGCTTTGTTGGTTAGTTTTACTACAATGATTTTTTCCTCCTACAGTGTAGAATTCAATGTAAGAGAAGCATATTGCATAGTAATTTGTGTTTTTAAAAAACTGCATCAATCTTTAAAAATGGGTATAAGAAAAGTCCAAGTACATAAAGAGGTTCTGAACCAGGATGGTGGCCATGAAATTATAAACAATGTGATGGATATAAAAGACGCCATGAAAGCTGGATGACCAAATACTGCTCTTTCAAGGGACTATGTACCAGTCATCTACCAAATACTCCCAACTATGTTTCAATCTTTACAGACTGTGAAAAGGTCCTAAGGACAGTCCAGGATAGTCTAAAACTTACGAATTAAGTAAAGGTGACATCTGACTCCTCTCTAGACTGAAAGTTAAGGCTACAAATATTATGTGTTATGGTCAGCTACTTGCTACTTGGCATCCAAATTGACTACTATGCTGTTAAAAATGCCAAAGCTTTGTAATTTACCCAGCGGCAGCACTCCAGGTATATCATCTCCCCTAATTAGAATGTAAGCTCCTTGAGGGGTGGCTAGGTGGCGCAGTGAATAGAGCACCAACCCTGGAGTCAGGAGAACCTGAGTTCAAATTCGGCTTCATTCACTGAACACAAAACTAGCTGTGTGATCTCGGGCAAGTCACTTCCCCCCTCCAAAGGGCAAAAAAAAAAAAATGTAAGCTCCTTGAGATTAGGTTATGTCTTGCTTTTTTTTTATTCCCAGAACTCAGTCAAGGCTTGCCTAGCAATTCTAACTCCAAAATGTTTTTCATTATTTGTCCCTTATTTTCTTTCATTAACAGCCATGACCCTGAGTCTTTTTTTTTTTAAGCAACTGACAGAAATTAGGTTTAGATGAACATTTTACACCATGTTCCACAAGTTCAAAATGGATATGTCTCCGCTCCTACTGCCTCCTCCTTCAAAAGGCAAGTTCCTCCTTGAACCTCCATTTGGAGAAGCACTCACTAACCACAACGTTCTTCAGAGACTCAGACTCAGACTTCATCTGTGTGATGAAAAATAAGGCCTGCTGGCCCTTTCTTCATGTGTTGTATTTCCCCACTAGAAGGTAAGTTCCTTCAGGTTGTGGCTCTCTTTAGTTTTGCTTGTATTTGTATTCTCAGCACTAAGCATAACGCCTAGCATATAATAAACCCTTAATAAATTTTTTATCTATTCTAAATTTCATACCATAAAAGAACTGGAACTCTGAGAAGCAAACCCTTCACAAATATGCATAGAAAGTGACTTCTTAGCCAAACAAAAAATAGAGACTATTACAAAAGATAAAAGAAATAACTTTGATTACACAAAACTGAGGAGTTTTTGTATGACGAAAAGAAGCTATTGCCTAGGGCAAAGTCTACCTCAAAAGACATAAAAAACTAATTGAAATATGTAAGATTTAAAAAAAAAAAGTCATTCCCCAATAGTTAGCCAAACTATATGAACAAACAGTTCTTAAAAGAAGAAATATAAAATAACCACATGAATTATCCAAATCACCAATAAAAGAAATATATATCAAAAGAAGCCTAAGGCTGTTCCTCACCACCCAGAAAATTGATAAAGATGACAAAAGATAGGAAAAGTCATTGTTGGAGGGGTTATGGAAAAACAAGAACACTAATGCACTGTTGGTAGGATTGTGAATTGGTACGACCAATCTGGAAAATAATGTGGAATTCTGGCAATAAAGTAAATTAAATATCTATACCTTTTGACCTAGAGATTCTGTCACTAAGGATATATTCCACAAAGGTTACTGACAAAAAAAAAAGAAAAGAAAGGCTCCATACATACTAAAATATCAATAGCAGTACTTTTATGGTAGCAAAGAACTTGAAATGAAATATATGCCATAACTGAGAAATGTCTAAACAAACTGTGACACATGAAAGTACTGAAATATCATGATCTAAGTAATGTAAATGCAAAGAAACACAGAAAGATACGTGAACTGATGCAAAGTAAAATAAGCAATCAACACCAATTTAAATGGAAAGGAACCACCAACAATCAAAACCAACTGTTGTGAAATTATAAAGACCAAATTTTGCCCTAAGGAAGAAATAAAAGATCCAAGATCCAGTAAGATCAACAAGAGTGACAAAATCCAACTCCTTTGCAGAAGTAAGGGTTCCTAGGTATAGAATATTACATATAATGTAGGACTTTATTTTTTATGTGTTCATTGGTTTTGCCTTTTTTCTCTTCCTTAAAAAAAATTTTGTTTGGTATAAGAATAATGAGATAACAAGGGTGTTTCACAGGAGGCACTGGAGTTTTTGGACTCCAGCCTCTAACTGGTTCACTCTTGGTCTGGGCAGACAGGAAAAGCAAGAAGACAGCTTTGGAGGGGTTAATTATCTTACTTTATTCTAGTCTAGTTTTCTCAAAGGGTAGCTGATATTGAGAGCACCAACTAAGCATTCCCTTATCACCCATCTCACAGGGGTGGTCAGGAAGGGGGGACAACTACCCCTATGTCATGATGGGTCAATTGAGACAGGCACATCATTTCAGCTTGTGCATCCCATCCCCTAAATCCCCCCAAACCTCAATGGGTGCCAGTTGAGGAACACGCATGTAATGCCACACACAAGCAGCTTTCCAGAAGAATGCTGCTGTGAACAGCTTTTCAAGGTTCTGATAACACAGTATAGTGAATACTCTATTTATTCAATAACAAATCAGAGCAAAACATTCACAGAAAATCAAGGTACAGCATTCACAATGTTACAACTTATCACAGATAATCAAAATACAGCATTCACAATGACATCACTAAAATAGCCACATAGTTTTCACCACCATGGTCACATAGTTTTGAACAAAGAATAATCATTTAGTCAATCAATCACTTAGTAACTCAATCATTCAATAAACTGAATCATTGAATCATCCTTAAGGAGGCCTCCTTAAGGGTCACAAATCTATTCTATTATCTATTCTAAATTTCATACCATAAAAGAATTGGAACTCTGAAAAGCAAACTCTTCACAAATACACATAGAAAGTGACTTAAGGGTCACAAAACACAAAGTACTCCACCCCTGGATAGTACATTCATTTATTCAATCACAGAGTCCTTAATTTAATCACAAAGTACAATCACAAATAAATTACAATTCCATCAGTTACTACTCAACAGAAAATAACACAATTCAGCAGACAGGGCTTCTAGCTGTCTGACCATTACATCCATACCTAGTTAGTTACCAGAGAGGGAAGCACCAACATTTAGGTTTTCAAAGGCAGGAGGGGGGTGGAGGGGGGAAGGGTGTAATGGGAATGTAAATTTTTAAGATCTTCCCTGCCCCTAGGCTTAAGTGCACCTAGAGCCTGTGGTGGGAGGCTTGTTTTTCAGTAGATACTTTGTGGTTGGGCAGTGGGTCAAGGTTGTTACATTCTCTGATCCAGGGGAAGGCTATTTAAGCCCTGATGTGAGGCCTTGTTTTGCGGCTCACTTTGAGAAGTGTTGTGTGATTTAATCAGATGAGACTCTGGAAGCCGTTTTTGAGAGCCCCCTGGCTTTGAAAAACCAAGATGTTGATGGTAACTGTGATTTGGTATGGATGTAATGGTTGGACAGCTTGGAAACCTGTCTGTTTGATCTGTTTCTGTCTCGATAATTCTGTCTGTATTCTCTGAAGTTCCAGGTGCTGATCTTTTTCCCCTGAACTAGGTAAACGATATATGTTTGACTGATTAAAGTAAGCTTGTTAACCCATTTTGAGTTGCTTTCCTTTAGCAAAGCAGATCTAAGAATCTGTGTTGGCAGCTACCCTGGGGGATGCTGGGGTGCTTGCCGATACAGTGAGTCATCCCTCAATGGCTGCCCAGAGTCTCATCTAGCCAAATCACACAATTCTTCCCAAAGTGAGTACCAAAGCAAAACCTCACATCAGGGTCAGTCACTCCTCAAGCAATTTCATCAGTAACTACTCAGTGTTCACAGAGAGGACTTTTCATCTTGATTCGAGGCAGGCTTTCAGATTCCCTGGATCCCCTTCCATGGTCCCAGCTCCTACCTGAGGAATGGCTGGGTTCAAAGACAGACAGCTCCCAGGCTCCTTGTAGAGCTCTCCATGCAGCTCCTGTTCCACACTGAAGCTCACAGTGTCCAGTCCACCTTAGATCCTTCACAGTCTCTGTTCCCAGGAATTCAAGGCTTAACAAAGCCACAAACAGACAAAATACTGACACCACAGTCATACTTCCTCAGTCTTCTGCAGCTCTGGCTAGTCCTTGGAAATCCTCAGCAGCTCTGGCTGGCCCTTGGACTGAGCAGAAGTTTCAGCTAGTTCCCAGAATCAAAATCATTTCATCCAGGTTCTCAAAATAAAAATCATTTACTAAGTGCTAAGTACCTGTCAGCTTTGCCAATACAAAGGGATCAAATTACATTACTATTACAACACAGAATTACACTATGAGTTTCCCACTTACTGACCAGTGAGCACTTGATTTATAGGGCAACAAAGAAGGCATCTTGTCAATATTAAGCTCACAGATTAACTTTAGCAATATCCTCATTCAGTGCAAGCATAGTAAAAATCATATTGTGTCACCCCTATATCACTGTGCACCAGTGGGGGAGATGTTTATAAGTTACAGTCTGAGAAATATCTAGGATCCTGGAAACTACAATCTAATTCAAAGAATAACAAAATTCTCCTTACAAGGGGGAATTTAGATAGTGTGAAAAAAAGATCAATAAAATCTATTAAAGAAAAACTGAATGTTGTGAAATTATAATGACTAAGGTTGGCCCTAGGATATAAGAAGACATTTCCCCCCATTTCTTTCTACAAGTGAGGGACCATGGGTATGAAATACTGCATGTAACATTAGATATTTTTGATATATCGGTTAATTTTACAGAATTTTTCTCTCTTTTTTAACTCTTTCATATAAAGGATGGCTTTCTGGAGACAGGGAAAAGTAAAATAATGGGAACTGTGGATGACAAAAAGCAAACTATAAAAATATTTTTTAAAAAATAAAAACATAGTAAAATAATTTATCAAATAATGTTGTTTCTCATAATTCATGTTATAATCCATTTGTTTATGGCTATATTTCCACAACAACCAGTTACAAGCTAAAAAGGATACCAATTTCAAAGAAGGAATTAGAAAAAGAAACATCATTTTAAATACTCGCTTTCTGGAAACAAGGACAGAAAAACAAAATATAATTTATTGCGCACATAGTAACCTATAAAGGAAATGGACTGTAATTGGGGGAAAAATAAAATATTAAATTTTTTTAAATGAAAAAACATAAGAAATGTATTTTCAGCTTTAAATAAGCTTATCTTTTTCATATAAAATAGAATAAGAACCTGCAAGTTTTAACTAGCCTTCTGAGAAGCTGTTGTCCAGTGCCAATATATTTAGCATTTTAAAGTTAAAACCAAATTTTTAAATGAGACTTACAATACAAAAGTGAGCTATTTTAAAGTACTATCAACAAAAGTAATCAATAAAAATCCCAGCTATATACTAACTAAAAGTTCATATTTTAAGCGTAATAAAATATTGCCACTCTCTCATATGGACATTTTATTTACTAAAAGAAGAAGAAAAGGATATTCCTGTAAGAAACAGAGAGAAAAGCAGCTTGAGGAGAAACAAACAATTTTAAGGATTTGATAGGGAAAAGCCTACAAGATAAAAATACTAAAAAGACTTGAAAGATGGTCAGAAGTAAAATTACTGACTGCTATTAGTGATGGCTATTGTGTGACTAATTAGGATATGGCTGTTTTCAGGACTTTATGGATTATAAGCTCTATATCCAGGAAATGTTTTAGAGCTATGGAAATATTGTATAATAACTATGTTATTTCTAACAGAAATATGGATTTGGGGTTTCCCAATCTAGTTTTGAGAGAGGTTACCACAAATGAAGAGGTCCTGATTTGAAGCAATATGAAATCAGATCAGAAGCTTGAGAAAACACTTGGAAGCTATCTATAGGAGACAGAGCTCAAGTCTAAAGAGCTGAGAGCAGAAAAGCTGAAAGAAGACAACAAAAGCCTAAAGAATTCAGAAGCTGACAGGAGCAGGGTAGAGCTAAAGATAAGCTCTGCACCTGATGTAATGAAATAATCTGACTGGAGGAAAACTATTATTCTAGGAGCTGATTAGTAATAGCAGTTCCCTAAATTGTATTAAGGGTTGGCAAAGGAAAGGCTGCTTTGTTCTCTACAGGCATCTACTGCATAAGAGAGAAGAAACCACCCAGAGGCTAAAGTTTATTATGCCCTTTCTCTATCGTTCAAAGGGAAAATTCCTCAAATACTATAGAGGGCAAGACCTAAAAAGCTTTGCATGAATTTTAAGAGTTGCTAAACCAGCATCGATGTTAGGTAACATGTTTAATTTGATTACTGACACCTTAACTGAGAATTTCACTTACCACAGCATTTGACACCAACTTTTAATACAGGGCCATGTAAAATTGATATAGAAGGGGCTGAAGAAACTCAAGGGAAAAGGGAAATTATCATGTCAATATTATATTTCTGCCCCTAGCAGAAAGTGATCACCAGATGGCCAGACTTATGGGTGATGAGCCTCCTTACATTTAGGTAAGCTGGTTCTCTAGGGGTAATTAATACAAGAACTGCCAGAGCTTATGTTCTGCTGGCATGACCTTAGAAAACCCAGGCTCATCTATACCACCATGAGAAATCATTTGACTAGGACTTCAGAAATCCTGATAGATGTGGGAATTATTCTAACTCTAAATTCTTTTAAGAGAAAAGTATTTTATAGAAAGTAAAACATTCAAGTCTTTTTAAACTAGACAGCTGCTAAGCAACTACTTTAGATTAGAAAAAGAACCTGCTATAAGTTTCAAAGAGCAAGGAAGGCAAATTACAAAGTCAGA
This sequence comes from Petaurus breviceps papuanus, assembly GCF_028583685.1. NCBI lineage: Eukaryota > Metazoa > Chordata > Mammalia > Diprotodontia > Petauridae > Petaurus > Petaurus breviceps. Next base: position 11,727,129 of record NW_027185896.1, on the reverse strand, counting down.
TAAAGGAAAATCTTTTGATTAGAATAGATTATGGGGAAGTCACAGAAAAACAGAGAAGTAGCCAAAATTTCTTGATGTTTTGCTTCCAACCCTGATTAGGAGAAAATACAAGCTGAGTCTGGGTTAACAACACTAAAATCCAGGAACCTGGGTGGTTTTCTTTTTAATATTTTGATAACAGGATTCCAATGTAATTTATTTCCTTTGTAAAACTATGTATTTTATTTTATGAGTTTAAAAAAGTATTGGGGGGGGGGGGGCGGCTAGGTGTCAGAGTGAGCAAAACGCCAGCCCCGGAAGACCCGAGTTCTGTTCCGGCCTCAGACACAACACCCACACACACAAAAAAAAAACACTAGCCGTGTAACCTTGGGCAAGTTACTTAACCCCCAATTGCCCTCCAAAAAGCAAAAAGCAAAAAAAAAAGTATTCTGAGAAGTCCACAGGTTTCACCAGACTGCCAAAAGTTTCCACAATACAAAAATGGTTAAGACCTCCTGGTTTAGAGAAAGGCAATCTAAAGTCATTTCTGGTTTGGGGGGGGGGGGGGGGGGGCGCTGTTCCCACTCCCCTCAATTGATATAATCATAAAAGGCTCAGAATGTAATCAGAAAGGGTCTGTCTGTCTCATTCACTCAGGAGGAAATAGCTTCAAGAATCATAATCACTGGCAGTAAAAAAGAAAGTTGGACTATCAAGAGAAGAATAGAGAGGGGGGAGGAGACAAAGGAAGGGATAGAATTTGGAACTCAAAACTTTTTTAAAATGTTTAAAAACTTTTAACATGTAATTGGGGAAAAATAATATATATATGTATATAAATAAAGAGGAGCATACCCTAGGAATCCGGATAGCTGAACAACTCAAACAGCAGAGCCCCAAAGGGAGCCCAATGAGGAATACCCAAAAGACAGAATGAACTTCCGGGACCTGCATTACCAGAAATTACAAACAGCCTTTGCCACGCGAGTATCCTACATACTCTAACATACATTTTGTGCTGCTCTTCCCATGAATGCTATGTATATTTACAGGAGAGTACACCCAGGTTAATGGGGAAATGTTTAGTAAGGACTGTTCTTGCTATGCCATTTCAGTAAATGCCTTTGCTAAGAACTGAGTTTTCTGGTTGATTGTTAATGGGAAACATGACAACAATGTAAATGGAAAGAACAAAAAAAGAAAAATGAATACTGTGTAATTATAATGACTAAGCGTAGTAACCAGAGAAAATGCACCAGGGATCCCTCCTTCTGTGTTGGCTGGTTTTGCACAACTGGTTTCTGTCTATTTTTTTTTTTAAATCTTTATCATAAAGAATGGTTCATTCTGTGGGGAGAGGAAAGGATGTTTCAAAATGAAGTCAATATTTTTTAAAGCATCAATAAGATTTTAAAAAAAAGAATTGAACTCTTGATTTTTATATTTACTAGGGTTTGGGAGAAATCTCTTTCCATTGAATAGTTTTACTATTCATTTAGAATTACACATACCTTTTAAAAATGTGCACTCAATTTAACAATTAGCATAGCTGATGCTAACAGTCCTGCAAAGATATAAAAGTTTAAACTTCATGTCCATGTATTTTTGGATTAAAATGGATAGAATTCCACTAAGAGGAAGACTTGCTTTATCTTAATTTGAAACTGTGGGGAGAAAGCATCATTAAATTTAAAAGTTTAAAAAACTACCAACATACTCTTAAATTACTTTAAACCATGGGCAATTCCTTGTGGCAGGGTCAAGTCATGAGAGGAAATCTTGCCATGGTATTCTTGCCTGTGTGGCTTGGTTATAAACAGGTCAAAATACTTCTTTGATCCCAGATGATAGCTCTATGTCCTAACACAATAGGCCATATCAGAATGCACGCATGGTTCATTGAAAATTAATACTAACTGTGCAGGGGCAAGTAGGTGGCACAGTGTCATAGAGCACTGGTCCTAGAGTAAGGAAAACATGAGTTCACAACTGACCTTAGACATTTGACACTTACTAGTTGTGTGATCCTGGACAAGTCACTTAACCCCAATTGCCTCACAATAATAATAATATTAATAATAATAACGGTATATAAATCTTAATGAAGGATTTACTATGTCCCAGGAACTGTGCTAAGCACTGGGGATACAAAGAAAGGAAAAGCCCAAGAAAATACAAAGTAAAAATAGAGAGAGCCCAGGAAAGTCTGCCTGCAGAAGATGACATCTGAGAAGAGTCTTGAAGAAAGTCAAGGAAGGGAGGAATTGGAGCTGAAGAGGGAAAGCATTCTTAGCATAGGACACAGACAACCAATGAAAAGGCATAGAGTCTGTTGATGGAGTGATGTAAGAAATAGCAAGAAGGTCAGTGTCACTGAATCAGAGTAAATGTCGGGGAGTTTAGTTACTGTAAGAAGACTGGAAAGATAGGAAGGGGTCAGGCTGTAAAGATCTTTAAATGCCAGAAGATGTTATATTTTATCCTGGAGGTAACAGAGAGCTTTAAGAATCTACCTGTAAGATACAAAGAGAAAAAAATACAGTACCTACCCTCAAGGAATTTAAAAGTCTAAGAAAGGGAAACAAGATACATTACCTTGTAGTTGCTTAGTGTACACTGTACATGTTGAAATGTATATCTTCCACTAGAACATAAGTTCCTTGAGGGCAGATTTGTCTTTGTATTTCTCCCCCACCCCTTCATTTAGCAAGCCAAAAAAAAAAAAAAAAAGGGAAGATATTTCTGGAATTGAACAACAACTGACAAATATAATAGAAACCTGAAAATACATATATATATATATATATATACATATATACACACACACATATATATGAGGAATATTAAATGCTAGGATATTAGATAAAGGACAAATATTTGCAATTAGCCTAAGGTTTTTATTCACTATTAGAAATGTTTTCATTCACTATTAAAAATGCTAAAATCCAACTCTTTCTTTTTATGTTAACAATTAAATGAATAGTTAAATGATTTGCCATGGTCACAAAGATAGTTTGTAAGCCAGAAGTTGAACCCAGGGCTCCCAACTTCTAATTATGCGGCCTCTTAGGACTACACCAAAATTCAAGTTGCACTTCACTACTGCTGAGCAAGTCATGAATGTATTTACATGTACAAGACTTCTTCTATGAAGGTGGCTAGGTGGCACAGTGAATAGAACGCCGCCCCCGAGTCAGGAGGACCTGTGGTCAAATACAGCCTCAGACACTTAACACTTACTAGCCATGTGACCTTGGGCAAAAGTCACTTAACCCCAATTGCCCTGCCTTACCCCCTCCAAAAAGGGAAAAAAAAAAGGACTTCTTTCTGTGACCCAACATACACATATTCTCTCACCTCACAGTAACTCAATGTTGGATTTCTTACCAGAATAATACAATTTCTTACCTAGCAAATGGAGAACAGCCACATAAGGAAAGTCTAGAAAACTTAACATAATTCTAGGAGCTTCAAATCAACTGGTATAATATTATACTTAGAGGGGAAAATGTTAAAGCAAATATATGAAACAAAACACTTAACATTTTAATTTGATAAGAAGAAAATTTGCAATTGCATTCAAGGTTTTTCTACAACATCATGGCACCAAATTAAAATTTAATCATAAAAATCTCTAATACCTAAGGTTAACGTTTTAAATAATTTAATGAAACATACTTGACTAGAGCTTTTCTTTAACAAATAATATACAGAAAGATAATTATTGAGTCTGAGGGGGAAGGGACCTTAGAGATAATATGCTCAATCTCCCTCATTTCACAAAAGAGAAAATATCTCTAAGGCTTGAAAAAAAAAGTGGGCAATAATGGCTTCAAAATTTAGACTTCTAACATTAGATAAATGTTCTTTTCAAACAGTAAGCAACTGTAATATGGAAATATGTTTTACATGATTTCACATGTATACTTGATATACTGCTTGCCTTCTCAATAGGTGGAGGAAGGAGGGACAGAATTTGGAACAAATTTTTTTTTTAATAAATGTTATAAATAGATAAAAGCTTGGGAAAAAAACTGTAAGCAAATAAATGATTCACATGGTAAAATTCAACTCCAATAACAAAAAATTAAGCCTGACAATTCATGTGCACTGAGAATTCTGGGCTCAGGGCTCACAACGCAGGAGAGATAAATGCATATGCATATGCCACTGATGAATACATTGCTGCTCTGTTTACCTTTTAAGTGGCGTGTCAAACAGAATTATACATGTGACAATTATGTGATGAAAAGTTATGTCAATTTTTGGACTTAAAAAAAAGAGGGTGGACAACAATTATGCGATGAAATATGATTGGTGGGGGGGAGGGAGAAGGGCTCTGCAGAGGAAGTTCTAGAACAAAACATTAAGTAACAGTTATGAGGCAGGCCACCTGGAAAGAAGACTGAACAATAGAATGGCCAGATAGCAAGTAAAACCAAAAAAGAGCATAGTCAAGAAAACTCAGAGATGAGAGAGGGGTCAACTCTGTCAAGTACTTTAGAGAAGTCAAGAAAGAAGACTGGGGAGTGGAGCCAAGATGGCAGAGTAATGTAATGGGAATGCAAACTTGGAAGATCTTCCCTGCCCCTAGGCTAAAGTGCACCTGAAGCCTGGGGTGGGAGGCTTGTTTTTCAGTAGATACTTCTTGATTGGCCAGTGAGTCAATAAGGTTGTTACATTTTCTGAGCCAGGAGAAGGGTATATAAACCCTGATTTGAGGCTTTGTTTTGG
>NW_027185896.1:11714303-11722313 GCF_028583685.1 Petaurus breviceps papuanus | reverse complement strand
CTGTCTACTTGATCTGTTTCTGTCTTGATAATTCTGCCTGTATACTTTGAAGTTCAGGGTTCTGACCTTTTCTCCTGAACAAGGTAAATGATATATGTCTGACTGATTAAAGTAAGCTTGTTAACCCATTTTGAGTTGCTTTCCTTTAACAAAGCAGATCCAAGAACCTGTATGGGCAGCAAACCCTGAGGACATGCTTGGGGTGCTTGCCACTACAAGTAAAAGCAGGAACTTGTTTGAGTTCCCACTCCAACCACCCCCAATACCTATAAAAAATTACTCTAAACAAATTTTAGTGCTACAGAACCCACAAAGTGACAGAGAAAAACAAATCTCCCTCTGAAGGCAGCCTGGCAGGCAGATAGGAAGGGTCTATCACACAAGGCTAGGAGTGGAGTGAGTCCACACAGATCTGTGGCACAAACCGGCACAGAGCCAACTTCAGGAGAGTGAATCACCAGCAGCTGTGGCGGTTTCCAGACTTCTCAACCCATAAACACCAAAGAGAAAGTAAAAGGTCAGTTGGGGAACTCTGGTGATCCTGGGTGAAAGAAGAGTGCTGTCTGGCCCCTGCCCCAGGGATGATGGAGGTGGTGGTGGCTCCAACAGCTGCCAAAGGAAACTGCTTCCAAAGCTCTAAGCCCACAAATCAGGGGAAGACCAGATTGTCCAGAGGTAATCATAGCACACTCTTTACTGGAGCTGAGGCAGGATTCTCTTGCTTTGCCCTACTTGGATCTGGGTCACAGTCTTGGATGGTGGTCCTGGGGTGAGGAGTGCTAGCATGGCAGAGCTTTTTGAGGCTGTGGAGAGCCAAGCCTCCTCATAGTTCTGAGGCAGGTACCCAGAAGAAGCTCTCACAACAGCTGAACAAAACCCCAGAAATTAGGGACACAGCACTCTCCACACTGGAAGCAGAGTTCTACCATAGCAAAGAGCTCAAAAGTCAAGTAATTCGCTGGCAATATGAGCAAACAGGGAAGTGAAATCAAACCACAGAATCATTTTTCAGTGACAAAGACTATCATCAAAACAATAAAATCAAGAAGAACCAGAAGAAAACAATAAAATCAAAAACTTACAAGAAAAATATGAACTGATTACAGGCCATGGAGGAGCCCAAAAAGGATTTTGAAAATCAAGTAAAAAGAGTGGAGGAAAAATTGGAAAGAGAAATGAGAATGATGCAAGAAAATAATGAAAAACTAGTCAACAGCCTGACTGAAGAAAATACCTTAAAAAATAAACTAACTCAAATGGCAAAAGAGGTCCAAAAAGCCAATGGGCAGAAGAATGCCTTAAAAAGCCAAAATTTCCAGATGGAAAAGGAATTTCAAAAGCTCACTTAAGAAAATAATTCCTTCAAAGTTAGACTGGAGCAAATGGTAGCTAATCACTTTATGAGAAATCAAGATACTATAAAACAAATCCAAATGAATGAAAAAATAGAAGGCAAAGTGAAATATCTCACAGAAAAACCACTGACCTGGAAAATAGATCCAGGAGAGATAATTTTAAAATTATTGGACTACCTGAAAGCCATGATCAAAAAAAGAGGCTAGGCAACATCTTTCAAGAAATTTCAAGGAAAACTGCCCTGATATTCTAGAACCAGAGGGCAAAATAGAAATTGAAAAAATTCACTTATTACCTCTTGAAAAAGATCCCAAAAAGAAAACTCCTAGGAACATTATAGTCAAATTCCATAGTTCCCAGGTCAAGGAGAAAACAGTACAAGCCGTCAGGAAGAAACAATTTGAGTATTGTGGAAACACAATCAGGATAACACAAGATCTAGCAGCTTCTACGTTAAGGGACTGAAGGATGTGGAACATGATATTCTGGAGGTCAAAGGAGCTAATAAGATTAAAACCTTTTAATTAAAATTAAAAGAATCACCTTCCCAGAAAAATCAATTACAGTACTTCAGGGGAAAATATGAACATTCAATGAAATAGAGGACTTTCAAGCATTCTTGATGAAAAAACCTGAACTGAACAGAAAATTTAACTTTCAAATACAAGAAGCAAGAGAAGCATGAAAAAATAAACAGGAAAGAAGAATCATAAGGAACACAGTAAAGCTGAACTATTTACATTCCTACATGGAAAGATGATATTTATAATTCATAAGACTTATCTCATGGGCGGCCAGGTAGCACAGTGAGTAAGAGCACCAGCCCCAGAGTCGGGATGACCTGGGATCGAATCCGGGCTCAGATACTTACCACCACACCCAGAAATAACTGGCCATGTAACCTTGAGCAAGTTACTTAACCCCAATTGCTTAAAAAAAAAACAACAACCTTATCTCACTATGAGGATAGTTGAAGGGAATATATATGCATGTATAGGTGCATATATGTGTGTGCATACATGGGTGAGTTAAATGTGAAGGGATATCAAAAAATAAAATTAAGAGGTGAAAGAGGAATATATTGGGAGAAGGAGAGAGGGAGAGATAGAATGGGGTGGATTATCTCAAATAAAGGAGGCAGGAGAAGGCAGTTATGATGGAGGGGAAGAGCAGAAAGGTGAAAAGGAATGAGTCAACCATACTCTCATTGGATATGGTTTAAGGAGGGAATAACATACACACTCAACTGGGGATCTTACTCTACAGGAAAGTAGGGGGGAAGCGAATAAGAGGGGGGATGATAGAAGGGAGGGGGCAGTTAGAAGCAAACACTTTTTAAAATAGACAGGATCAAAGGAGAAAATAAAATAAATGGGGGGCAGGATAGGATGGAGGGGAATATAGTTAGTCTCATAATATGACAACTATGGAAATGTTGTACATAACTACACATGTATAACCTATACTGAACTGCTTGTCTTCCCAGCGGGGGTGGGTGAGGAGGGGAGAAGGGAGAGAATTGGGAGCTCAAAGTTTTAAAAACAAATGTTAAAATAAAAAGAAAGAAAGAAGATTGAAAAAAGTTGATTAAAGACACATTGAAAAATAGATCATAGGAAACAGATCACTAGTAGCTCTGGAGAAACCAGTTATCAGTTCAGTAAGACATGGATGGAAGCCAGATTGAGAAAAGAGGGAAACTTACATCAAGTAAATAGACAATCATTTATTTTCTGGGAGTTTGTCTGTGCAAGGGAAGAGAATTATAGGATGGTAAGGTCAAGTGAGGGTTTTTTAAGAGAGATCTGAACATGTTTATAGACAGATAGGAAGGAGTTCATAGAGAAACAGAGATCTAAAAATAGAGAGGAAGGGAGATCATTGGAGCAGTCTGACAGGAGAAAAGAGGGCATGAGATCAAGAGTACAAGTGAAGGAAATAGCCATGATGAAGAGAAGAACCACCTCTTCATTGGAGAAAAGAGTAAAAAAGGACTGATTTCTTTAAAGAATACCACATGGCTCCACAAAATCTAAAGGTCTGATTCTTTCAAGAAACACAGCTTTAAAATCCTGTGCAAATTAAACTAAAGATACATTTTAAAAAGCCAAATTTTCATTTTACCACAGTAATATTCCTCATAATTTAAACAATGTAAAGATTAATAAAAATGTGTGTATCCTTTTCTTGGGAGAGAAAGGGTAAAGAGTCTATATGTAGACATCTGGTCAACAAGCATTTATTAGGTATTTACTATGTGTTGAGGTTTCTCTCTGTCTTTAAGAAGCTTTTACAGTTTAATGGGGAAGATAACATGCAAAAAGTGATACAAATAAGATATATATGTAGTGTAAAATGAAAGTAATCTCAAAAGAAAGGCATTAATAGTGAGGAAGGAATGGGGAAAGGTCTCCTGCAGGAGGGATCTGAGCTGAGTCTTGAAAGATCACACAGCATTCCAGACACAAGGGATAACCAATGAAAAGTCATGGAGAAAGGGACATGGAATGTCATAGCAAGAAGACCAGTGTAGTTGGATCACATTTTGTTAAGTCAACAAATATTTATCAAGTACCTAGTATATGTCAGAGACTGCACTAAGTGCTGGGGAATAAGAAGGAAAAAAATCCCTGCTATCAAGGAACTCGCATTCTTTTTTTTAAATTTTTTGGTCTTTATTAATTTGTTTGTTTATTTTTAGTTTACAAGATTCAGTTCCACAATTCCTTGAGTTTCAAATTTTCTCTCCCATCCTCCCCTTCTCCCCCATCATGACGGCATACAATCAAGTATAGGATCTGCAAATATGCAGAATAAGACTTTTTTTTTTTTTTTGCTTTTTGGAGGGCAATTAGGGTTAAGTGACTTGCCCAAAGTCACACAGCTAGTAATTGTGTCAAGCGTCTGAGGCCAGATTTGAACTCAGGTCCTCCTGACTCCAGGGCTGGTGCTCTATTCACTGAGCCACCTAGCCGGCCAAGGAACTCACATTCTAATGGAGAATGCTTGGAAAGGTAGGAAAGGGCAGGTTATGGTAAGCTATAAAAAACAAATAATAAAATAAATAATAAAACAAAACCTAAAATCTGGAATTCTGCCCAAATTCAACTACCTATACCCTCTGACCCAGCAATACCACTACTAGGTCTATTTCCAAAGATGATTAGGGAAAAGGAAAAAAAACCTATATGTTCTAAAATCAGCTCTCTTAGAGGTAGCAAAGAACTGGAAGTTGCAGGGATGCCCATCAATTGAGGAATGGCTCAATAAGTAGTGGTATATGATTGTGATGGAATACTACTGTGCTATAAGAAATGATGAGTTTGATATGATCTTATAAAAACATGGATGGATCTGTACCAAACAACGAAGAGTAAAACAAGCAGAACAAAGAGAACATTGTATACAGTAACAGTAATATTGTTTTAAAAACAACTGTAAGCAAATAAGTCATTAATACCCAAATTAACAACACAGGACATATAAAGATACTATCTGCATCCAGAGAAAGAACTGATAAATAAAAGTGTGTACAGAATAATTGTACACACACATATATATATACACACAGACACCCACACACACACACCCCCACATACCCCCCACACACACACACATATTTGTATCTAATGGTAGCCATCTCTAGGGAGATGGAGAGGAAGAAAAGAAAAAAGAGAAAAAAGAAATTTACATGATAAGTTTATTATATATTTTTTAAAAACAGCAAATTGTACATAACAGATTTACACAATCATCTTTTTTGGAAATACATGTTTTATTCAAACAAATTAAAAATAAGATAAAAAAATTTTTTTAAAAAGAAAATATCTGGTACTGGCTAAGAAACAGAAAGGTAGGTCAATGGAAAGAGTAGACAGACAATTTACTGTAGTAAATAAATAATTATATGATACATAATGAATATTATAGTCACATAAATATAAATTCACATAATATATAAAAATTTATAACCTTGTGTTGGGGGGTAGGGGGGAAGAAAGAAACCAAGCAGCTTTTTTGTCCTGGTTCTTGTAGACTAAATCATATTAAAGTCAGTATCCTTCAGAGTCTCCCAAGGATCAGGAGCACCTGTGAGAGCTCTTCATTAGCGACTTACCTATATGTCACAATGGAATAAGTGAATGCATTCATAAAAAAAAAAAAAAAAAAACCTCATAAGGCTGAAGGCAGAGTTGTTAAACCAAAGAGACCAGGTGCCCACTGAACTATGAAAAACATCCTTCTGAGTAGTATTAAGAAAGCTACATTAAGGAAGAGACTGTATTGAACAGTATGGAAAGACTGAAATCATGACTGACAGAGCTAGTGACTTCTGATGACCACGAACTTGTGGATGAGAACATCATTCAAAAATAATCATCGTATAAATGACCACAAAGGTGAAGTATGGAAAGTCTTGGCTAAGCAGAAATGACTTGTTCTTCATCTAGGCAGATGTGAAAGTAGTTCTGGGAACTCTGGTGGTGGCCATGGAAGTGGAAACAATAACTTCAGCCACCGTGGAAACTTCAGAGATCATGGTGGCTTTGGTAGCAAGCATGATAGTGGGGGATTTGGCAGAAGTAGAAATGGCTACAACAGATTTGGCAACAGTAGAAGCTATGACCATTATGGTAACTACAACAATTAGACATGAAGAGAAAAACTTTGGAGAAAGAAGCACTAGCCTTAATTAAGGTGGTGGCCAAAGTTTTGTCAAATCATATAACCAAAGTGGCTATACTGGTTCCTAGAACAGCAATAGTTAGAGCAAAGGAAGATTGTAAGTACAGTTAGGAAACAAAGCTTAGAAGAAGAGAGCAAGAGAATTGATAGTAAATCTATAGATTACAATAGATTTGTTAACTAAGCCAAACACAGTGTTAACAAGGCCTAGCTGCTACAAGAAGACATGTTTTAGACAATGCTTTTAATTTACCAGAAAAATAAAAACAAACCTACCAGGAATATTTCTGTGACTATTGTATAAGAGGCTATTTTAGTTTCTGTTCTGTGGAAAATGTAAAGCATTCCAACACATTTTTTTTTATACCATGCAATTGCTTGCTAAATGTAATAGACTGGTTATAATGCTGAATATATGAGTCTTAGAAGTCAAAGAGGATTTTATATCTAATCGTGAAGTTAATAAGAAGCCACTGGAGTTTATGGAGTAGGAGAACAAATTAGTTAGATGTATTATTTAGAAAAATCACTTTAACAACTGAGTGGAAAACAAATTGGAGTGGGCAGAAACTTGATCAATCAAGAAACATTTATTAAGTGCCCACTATGTGCCAGGTACTGGTGGTTACCAAAGGAAAAAAAAAACCCAAACCAGTTCCTGCCCTCAAGAAGCTCACTTGAGACAGGGAGACCAAACTTATTGGCAAGTCATTTCTTCCATAAAGCCCCGTCCTTGAAGCATTTCAACCTAAGGAAAATATCATCACTCTAGTATACAGTAATCAGATGCAACCCAAAAGAACACTACTTGTTTTCACAAGAGAGAAGATAACACATGTGAAGGTTTCAAGGAAAGGGGAAGTAAAGTATCCTGAAATTCTAAGTCAATATATATTCTTTTTTTTAAATACTAGGTGATTATTGGGTCGTTACATGAATAAATACATATAAAACTGTCATGTGTTAAATTATTTTAATTAACCCACCATTAAATACTTGGCACTTTTGAGAATGGAAATGTTTATCAAGTTCCCCTTTCTGTTGTAAAAGAGAAGCAAGTTGGTCAGTTATTTCTACCTAAAAGAATGTGTGGAGGAAGGGAATCAGTCATAGAAAGCAAGAATCACTGCAATCGGGGTGGCCAGGTAGCACAGCGAGTAAGAGCACCAGCTCCAGTGTCGGGAAGACCTGGGGATCGAATCCGGGCTCCCACACTTAGCACCCACCCAGAAACACCTGGCCATGTAACCTTGAGCAAGTTACTTAACCCCGATTGCTCATAAAAAAAAAAAAAAGAATCAATGCAGTCCAACAAGCTCACCAATACATTAAAAAAAATTCAGGGGGGCCAGCCATTTCTCCTTAGAAATATGAGGACCCTTTATGTAAATGGAAAATAATATTCTATAGCCAGTGAGGTCCCAGGAATCCAAAATCTCTGTCTTCATCAGCAGGTATAGTTAGAGTCTGGACATGCCATGTGGACCTTTCTATCTCTTGCTTAGTCATGTCAACCAGCATTTATTAAACACTTATTACATGTCAACAACAGTGATAAGCATTTGGTAAACACAGAAAGACAAAAGAGACTTCCTGCCCTCAAGGAGCTCACAGTCTAAATCACAATCCTCCAAGCATTTTGTAGACTTTTCATGAGCTGCCATGGCTAAAACACTTCATCATTTGGTAGACAAACTTCTAGTGATTAGCATCTGTAATGGGAAAGTAAATTTTAAAGATCTTCCCTGCCCCTAGGCTAAAGTGCACCTGGAGCCTGAGGTGGGAGGCTTGTTTTTCAGTAGATACTTCTTGATTGGCCAGTGAGTCAATATAGACTCAAAATAGGAGAAGGCTATACAAGCCCTGATGTGTAGCTTTGTTTTGGGGCTCACTTTGAGAAGTGTTCTGTGATTTTATCAGATGAAACTCTGGGAAGCCGTTGTTCAGAGCCCCCCCCCCCCCCCCCCC
>NW_027185896.1:11684991-11714203 GCF_028583685.1 Petaurus breviceps papuanus | reverse complement strand
CCCCCCCCCTGCTTTGAAACCCAGATGTTGTTTGGTATGGATGTATGGTTGGACAGTTTGGAAATCTGTCTACTTGATCTGTTTCTGTCTTGATAATTCTGCCTGTATACTTTGAAGTTCAGGGTGCTGACCTTTTTCCCCTGAATGAGGTAAACGATATATGTTTGACCGATTAAAGTAAGCTTGTCAACCCATTTTGAGTTGCTTTCCTCTATCAAAGCAGATCCAAGAACCGGTGTTGGCAGCCACCCTGGGGACGCTTGGGGTGCTTGCTGCTACAGCTTCTTAGAATTTGGTTCGGCTGGGACCCAGACAATATTGATTTATTGTCAGACCCATACTTTAAGCCTTCAACTTGTACTTCAGTGGCCTGGTCTTCCAAAACCCTGGGTCACTTTCATAGCAATCTTTAACTACAGACAACAATTTTGCAAAATAGAGACATGTGTGTACATAGATACTTTGCACTGAATATACTGGATCCCATATTTGTAACTAGCAGGGATTTATAAAAATTACCTAGTTTATTAGAGATGAGGAAACTGATGAATCCCACAGAGAAGACATGACTTGTCTAAAATCATATGTGTAACAAAAGTAGCATAACAATGATTTGAATCACAGTTATCTGATTCCAATTATAATGTTCTAATACACTCCATAGCTCTCTATCACATGTACTATATTTATAGGGAGGTTAAAAACTTGCAAATGGAAAGGAAAAAAACATAATTCATGATTCTCCCAAGATTTGTTCTTTTCTTCCCAAAATTGTAATTTCAAAAGACTTTTACCTTGAAATATGATTGTGGCAATCCCCAAAATTTGAAAGCACTTCCACCTGAAAAAGGGACAGAATAGGGGAAGTGACCAGCCTACAAATGCTTAAACCTCAAGAACTAATAAACCTGTCAGTTGTTAATCTGCTCTGGACTCTCACAAATGAGAACCCAAAATGAAATATGCAACCAGAACAGTAGTAAAAGAGTCAATCAGTACAATCCTTCCATTTCTACTCTCTCCTCTAGCTTTGTACAAAGCTTTTGTTTTCTATCTTCCAGTTTGCTTATGATGATACTATGACCACAGCTCTGCTTCTATGAATACACCCCCACCTTAGCAATGCTGTCTGTGTTTCCTAGAACCCTGGGAATAATTTCTGCCTCTTCAACACAACAGCTGATCTTAAAATGTTTACATTACCTATCCCTTTGGATTAACTGGGGGACAAGTCTTAAATGAAGTAGAAATTTATAAAAAAATTTAAAACCTCAATATTTTACAAATACACACAATACTTTAAAGCACTACATAAATGCTAGTTATTATTTACACAATGTGCATAAGAATCTACTTCTAGATATAAGAAAGTTAATTCAGATTTGGGTTACAAATGTTTAATCTCAAATTATTGCTGAAAATATCAATTTCACAAGCTTTGTACTTAAAATGAGGGAGTCAAGCCTAATGGTTCATTTACCAAGAGCAATAAATCTAGGCTTTGGTCAAACTATTATCCTGGCAAAGGAGTTTAAATTTATGTATATTTAGTGAATTTACTAATTATATTTTTCTAGAAACTGATGTTAGCCTATGTCTTTAATAATAATATTACAAATTCAAATATTATTCCATTAACTATTTACCAAATTACAAGATCACATCTGCATTGACACTGCTTTCAACTTAAGGGTGTTTAACTCAAGTCCTTTTTTCTCTTCTCAGAAGTAGTGGGGGGAAAAAAGGACAGAAGACAAATTTATTTCAGTTGCAAATCTGACATTCACTTTTGGTGTTTCTTTGAAAAAGGCACTGAATCTCAGGGTCCTCATCTATAAAATAAGGAAATTACTATTTATTCTACCTGCCTCTTGCTAGGAGGATTAAATGAGATAATAGGATTTAGAGTTGGTGGCTACTTTAGAGACAAGGTAAGAGGGTTAAAAACCACTTCATACAAGGATCAATTAAAGGCAGCAATTTTGCTTTGCCCAGACAAGAGAACACTGTTGTGAAAGAGGACTGATTCAAGACAGTAGTCTTCAAATATCTGGAGGACTGGCATATGGAAGAAGGAATGGCTATTCCGCTTGGCCCCAGAGGGCAAAACCCCCCCAAAAATGTGTAGAAGCCATAGAGGCATCTTTCTAATTAGGAAAAACTTCCTAACTAGAGTTATCAAAAAACTGAATGTGCTACATAATTCACTGTCACTAGAAGTCATCATAGAACAATAAGATTTAGAGCTAGAAGGAACCCTAGGTTCCTAGACCAACTCCCTAATTTTTCAGATAAGGACACTGAGGCAAATGGAGCCTGGATGATCATTCATCTAGGATATCATAAAAAAGATTTGTACTACACAGACAAAATGGAAGAGGATACAAGTCCACACTGGAGAAAAGAAAGGAATGTATGGTATGTTCAGGAGACAATAAATAAATCTATCTGGCTGTAATAAAAGATAAGGCTGGAAAGATAAGCTGGGGTCAGCCTGTAGAGGGCCTTGAATGTTAAAAGCTGAGGAATTTAGGTTCTAACCTAATACATAATAGGATGTCTCAAATATAAACATAAACAAACCCAGCATTTCAAGGATTAGTAGGGACCTTAAAGACTATGTAAACCAAACTATGCCAGAACAGAAATCTCTACACGCTTCAATATTCCTAACAATTGGCAATCCAATTTTCAAATGGTGGGGGATCACTCTACTCACTGCTGAACAAGTCTGTTAGAACGCTTTCCTTATGTAAAGCCTAAATCTGCCACTCTGCAACTTCTACCAACTGAGTTCTATCAACTTTGACACTAGTATTGTAAGGTTTCCAATGAGGTCAAGATAACAAATGGTTGAAGTGCTGAGGAAGATTTATTATTTAAGGCAAAAGGCACCCTTTACATCATGTGATCACAGACACATCTAATACTGATACAGCATTTACCAATTACCCAGGAGTGTAAAGCAGAAGCAGAAAAGCATTTACAAAAATGAAAGCAGCACAGAAAGGCAGTCTCATTTTTATCTGCCTCCAAAATTCCTACAGACTCACCAAAGCAGACCAAGTTTCACCAAAACTTAGAGGTGTTGTTGATGAGATACAGGCTCCTGGAATCCCCTTGAGCTCTCCTTGAATCTTCCCACACGAGGCTTTTGCCTGAGGTCATAAGCCTTTCATTATAGCTCAAGGCCCAAATCTCTCTATCTAGCCTACCCCTCCATTGTCCAGCTAAACCCCCCTCCCCCCAATAGGAATGGGAATTTGAAGATCTTCCCTGCCCCTTAATAGACCTAGAGGGGAGTCTGAAGACCTCCCCTGCTTTGAAAGTAAACTCTACCCCCTAATAGGCTGAATGTAGTCACATAGAGTCTGTGATGGAGGGAATTTGCTGAAGGGTGCAGCAGAGCCCACAAGAAGCTTCCCTGCTGTGAAGATAAACTCTGCCCCCTGTAATCACGTGGAGCCTGTGGTGGGAGGAGTTTTGCTGAAGGGAAGCAGAGGCCACAGGAAGCTGAGAGTCAGAGCTAGCCAGATGGGTGGGGGAGAGAGAACACTCAGGCAAGGAATCAGATAAGCTCCAGAGTAGATGCTGATCTTGTATTGGTTTGTGGGAAGGCTAAAGGATGCTGTGGCTCTCAGCATTATTATGACTTCTGAATATCTTTGGTACTATGATGGAATCAGCTTACTGGTTTTGGTATAGGGTTTT
This sequence comes from Petaurus breviceps papuanus, assembly GCF_028583685.1. NCBI lineage: Eukaryota > Metazoa > Chordata > Mammalia > Diprotodontia > Petauridae > Petaurus > Petaurus breviceps. The sequence goes on along the minus strand of NW_027185896.1, from coordinate 11,710,492 downwards.
TTGTTGTCTAAATAAATGTTTCAGTTCTGTTCTATACCTGGAGAATCTGGTATATTTTGTAATCAAACATCATGTGATACTTATAATCATGGTCTATATCATGACTATAAGTGGGCACTGTAAATACTGCACTGGTGATACACTGCCACCCTAGATCCTCCCAAAATATCTATGCCTAAATCTGTTGCCCTTAAACTAGCCTAGCCCTCCTAGTCTGTCATCTCTAGGTAACCTCCAGCTATTTCCCACCCTTAATCTCACTACTGGAGTCTGAACTATCTGACTCCTCCTGAAGACCCTCCCCCAAACTCCTCCCCTAGACCACCCCAAGATTCCTCCCACAACCTTTCTGTATATAAGCTCCATCTTGCCTCCATAGGAGCCTAGAATTATCTAGCGCAGACGCATTCTGTGTCAGATTGTTCTTGCCCTCTTGTCCAGTACAAGTGTCACAGGTACCAAGGTTCCTTAAGAGTCTACCCATTATGACAAATCTTTAATAAACTTTGCTTTACTTTGGCTGAGAGGAGACTTAAGTCGAATTCATTTGGCAGGACCCAGCATGTTGGTATTTTGGGGTCTCGTGCACCCCTAAACCTTAAACTTCAACATTTTATGGTTCCCTAACCTCTACACTGTGACAACTTACACTTTAGCTTTGAGCTGATTTCCTATAGAAAACCACTAATCACTATGCATTTGCTATATGCCTACCTATTTTCTAAGTAACAGTACAGGCATTATGCATGATAAAGAAAAATTATAAGCATTCTCTCTTCCCTCAAGACATTTATCATATATGAGCAAAGACAAAATGAACAAATATGAAATAATAAACACAAGACAGTATTTATAATCACATGGAACAAGAGGTAGCCATGGTATAGAGAATAAAGAGCTGAGTTGGCTTCTGAATATCTTTGGTACTATGATGGAGACAGGAAGACCCGAATTCAAGTCCCATTTCTAACTTATCATATAACTCTATATGGAAGGCAGCTCTTTAAAGGCAAAGTTGCAGAGAATATGCTGATGTGGATGGTTGGAAGGATTTTCAAGATAGATAAATAGATAAACTGATAGATAAGACATTTGTAGATCAAAAGAAATGTAATATGACAAAAAAAAAGAGGAGGGGAAGAAGATGACCTAATCAGATAAGGCTTTAAGCAGCACGAACAACTTAAGCCTAGGAGAATATTAATATTTAGATAGACTATCCAAGGAGAAGAAAAGAATCTTAGATAAGCTAGATATGATAGTAGTCTGGAGAGAACCAAATGGGAATAGAAAGGAATATACCTTTTTCTCTGTGGTATATGGTAATTTTTAAAAAACGACTACTATTAAGGCATAAAAACTTATGAATTTTGTTATTTTTTTCTGACTAACTAAAATAGTTTCTTTGGTAGTTTAATTGGGATGGCATTGAATAAGTAGATTAGGTAGAATTGTTGTTTTTATTATATTGACTCTGCCCACCCATGAATAATAAGTATTTCCCCAGTTATTTAAGTCTGACTTTATTTGTATAAAAAAGTGTTTTATAATTAGTTTCAATGTAGTTGCAAAAAAAACCAGAAATATTAAATGCATCCTTTTCAGATCATAATGCAATAAAATTATATTTAACAAGGGACCATGGAAATATTAAAAATTAATTGGAGACTAAGCCTAATCTTAAAAGGATGAGTGGGAAAAAAATGAGTGGGTCAAAAAACAAGTCACAGAAACAATAAGTAATTTTATTAAAGAGAATGACAAGATGAGACAACATACCAAAACTGATGGGATGCAGCAAAATCAGGAAATCAGAGGAAAATTTACACCTCTAAATACTTATATCAATAAAATAAAGAGCAGACCAAAGAACTGGGTATATACAATTTTAAAAATTAGAAAAAGAACAATTTAAAAATCCCCAATTAAACACCAAATTGAAAAACCTAAAAATTAAATATGAGTTTAATAAAACTGAATATAAGAAAACTATTGAATTAAAAAATAAAAATTGAATATAACTTAAAAAGAGAGAAAAACCAAATCACTAGCAAAAAGGGTGAATATAACACTAATAAAGATGAAATCAAAGAAATTATTAGGAATTATTTTGCCTAATTATATGCCGATAAATCTAACAATTTAAGTGAAATGGGAGAAAAATATAAACTGCCTAGCATAGGCTAACAGAAGAGGAAATAGAATACCTAAATAAACCTTTTTTAGAAAAAGAAATTGAACAGGTCATAAATGAGCTACCTAAGGAAAATGCACCAGGATATAATATACTTGGAAAATCCTAACAATTTAACTAAAAAGTTAGTTGAAAATTAATAGTAGCAGGAAATAAAATAAAGCCACATAAATCATTAGCATTTCTACATATTACCACAAAACCCTGCAAGAAGAGACAGTACGAGTTACCCCATTTAAAATAACCACAGACAGCATAAAATACCTGGGAGTATACCAGTCAAGACAAATCCAACAACTACATTGAAACTAATTATAAAACACTTTTTATACAAATAAAGTCAAACTTAAACAACTGGGGAAATACTTATTGTTCATGGGTGGGCAGAGTCAATATAATAAAAACAACAATTCTACCTAATCTACTTATTCAATGCCATCCCAATTAAACTGCCAAAGAACTATTTTAGTTAGAAAAAAATAACAAAATTCATTTGGAAGACCAAAAGGTCAAGACTATCAAAGGAATTAATGAAAGAAAAATGTAAAGGAAGGAGACTTAGCAGCACCATTTCTTAAACTGTATTATAAGGCAGTAATTATCAAAACTATCTGGTACTGGTGAAAAAGTAGAAAAATGGACCACTGGAACAAAAGCAGACATACAATATACTGTAATAAATGATTACAGTAACCTTGTGTTTGACAAATGTAAAGACTTGAACTTTTGGGATAAGAATTCACTACTTGGTAAAAATTGCTGGGAAAACCCTTAAAGCGGTCTGGCAGAAATTGGGTAGAAACCACTATCTTATATTATTTACCATTTACCAAAATAAGGTCAAAATGGATGTGTGACCTAGATATAAAGGGCAATAGCGTAAGAAAATTAGAAGAATATGGATCATATTACCTATCAGATTTATGAATAAACAAGAGATAGCGAACACTGTGAAATATAAAATGGATAATTTGATTACATTAAATTTAAAAGATTTTGTACAAATAAAACCAATATAGCCAAGATTAGAAGGAAAACAGAAAATTTGGGGGAAAAATTTTACAATTTCTCTTGAGTCTCATATCTCAAATATATGGAGAACTTTTTGAAGAGCAATCTGAGATTATATAAAACTGTGTATACCCTTTGACCCAGCAATACCACTATTAGGTCTTTTTTCCCAAGGTGATCAGGGAAAAAGGAAAAGAACTTATATGTTCTAAAATACTTATGGCAGTTCTCTTTGTGGTGGCAAAAAAGTGGAACTTTAGGGCATACTCATTAATTGGTGAACTGCTGAACAAGCTGTGGTATATGATTGTGATAGAGTGCTAGTGTACTATTAGAAATGAGGAGCAGGAAGCTTTAAGAAAAATCTGGGAAGACTTACATGAACTGATGCAAAGTGAAATAAGCACAATAAGGAGAATATTATAAACATTAACAGCAGTAATACTGGACAATCATCAACTATGAACTACTAAGTTATTCTGAGTATTATAAATAAACAAATCAACTACAAAGGACCTATGAAGGAAGATGCTATCTACCTCCAGACAATGAAATGATAGAGAAGTATGCATGAATAGTACCTTCTTAACCTTTAATACTCTTGTCTCTAGGTTTTGAGGACACTACTCTCTCCATGATTTTCCTCTCACCTATCAGACTACTCCTAAGTCTCATTTTCTGGATCTTCATTCAAGTCATTCCTACAAATCAAGGGTGTCCCATAGGTCTTTGTCCTGGGCCCTCCCTCTTTTGTCTTTGCAGTTTGTTGATCTCATCAGCTTCCATTCATTCAATTATCACAATGCATAGATTCTCAAACCTCCTAATCTAGTCTCAACCTCTCTTCTGACCCCAGTCTAGTCTCACATTTCCAACTACTTATCAGATGTCTAAAACTGGATGTCCTATCTTAAACTCAACAGGTCCAAAACTGAACTCAATAGCTTCCCCTCCAGACTTATCCTGCTTCCAAACTTCCTTATTACTGTCCAGAGCACCGCCATACTCCCAGTCTACCAGACTCCCAAACTAGGTTGTATTCCTTAACAGAGGAAGCCTTTCCAAATCCCTTTTAATGCTAGTGCTTCCCTAGGTTGATTATTTCCTATGTATTCCGCCTATAGCTTGTTTGTATGTAGGAATATTATCTCCCCTATGAGACCGCGAGCTCCAGGGCAGGGACTATCTTTTGCCTTTTTTTGTATTCCTAGCACTTAGCACTGAGCCTAGCATATAGTAGGCATTACTAAATACTTTCTGACTGAATTTTGCTTCAGCCTGTCTTCCCAGATTTATCACATATTAATTCTCTACTACGCGCTCTATTTTCCAAATTGACTTACTTGCTGTTTTTAGTACTTGACATTACATCTCTCACCTCCGTGTCTTTATACATGTTGTCCCTTTCTCACCTCCACTCTCTTCTAAATCCCACTTCCCCTTCAAGGCTGAGTTCAAGTACTGCCTCCGAGGGCACTTTCCTTGTTGCCCCTTCCTATAAATCACTGTGTATTTTTTGTATATCGTCTGTATTTACTCATCTGTATATTATACTATTTCCCCTAGTCTAATGTAAGCTACTTGGGAGCAGAAACTGTCCCACTTTTTTACAAAGTTCTGTATTAGAATGGTGGCAGCAAGACTGAATGAGTTTGGTGCAGTGAGTAAAGCGCCCTCTCGGGGTCGGAGGAGGACCCGAGTTTGGTTCCAGCCTCAGACACTTAACACCCACACAAAACTACCCTGTAACTTTGGGCAAGTTACTTAACAACCCCAAGTGCCCTCCAAAAAAAAAAAGCCTGAATGAGTTATTTGAAAGAAGACAATGAATGAGTTTGAGAAAAAGTCTCTGGAGAGGGACAGGATAAGTCAGAAAATTAACAATAAAAAATTAATTTCAAAAGAATGCATGAGACCTCTCCCAAGAAAACAATAATGACTTGTAGTTATTAGATTTGTCTACTACAGTAACAACTTTGCTTGGAATTTAGACTGCCAGCAAGGGTAGGAAAATTTTACAATTAATTTATGAATAGTTTCCTAAAACAAAAACAAAAACCTTCGTTCTAGATTACACGGATTAATAGTTAATATTTTGATAATTTCAAAGATCTCCAATTTTACTGGTCTGGGTACTCCTTCCAATGCAGATAACAGGTCTCTACACATTTCTTCCCAAATTTAGCTACACTGGTCTTCTAATTGCAAACACACAGAGTTTGTCTTCATCACATTCAAAGCTTTTCCATTTTGTCAAGATTTGCCAGAAGTTATGATCCACTGACAAAGCTCTCAGAACACAAGGTCATCTATACCATGAGACAGCATAGCCTAATGTAAGGGTCAACAAACTACAGCTATTTTTGTGTGGTCCACAAAGAATGGTTTTTACACACATAAAATAGGCAGCTGGCCAGATTTGGCCCATAAGTTTTAGTGTGGCAACCCCTGACCTAGTGGATAAAGAGCTGACTTTGTAGTCTGGGACACCTGGGTTCCTGTTACACCTCTAATACAAAGTGGTCATCTGAGCCCTCAGCAAGACTTAGCCTCTTCCAATCCCAGGAAACTAAGATGTTAAGTTACAGGACAACTGTCTATCAGCTAGGTGGCAAAGCGAATAGAGCACCAGCCCTAGAATCAGAAGGACCTGAGTTCAAATCCGACCTCAGACGCTTAACACTTACTAGCCTAACACTTACTAGCCGTGTGACCTCAGGCAAGTCACTTAACCCCAATTGCCCTGCCCTCCCCCCTCCAAAAAAAAAAATATTCCTTAAAAAAAATGTAAAATATATAATCACCTTATTAAGCCCTATCAAATAGTAAGGGATTTAAGTTAAAATAAAACCTGTTTAATTTCAGAGCTATATAAATAAGCATAAACAGAGGCAAAATGAAGAACATGTTCTGTGGTAAAGATATTTTGCAGTCAAAGCATGGGTCCCAAATCAGCTTGCCAACTGTCTATAGTTTTCATACAGTCAGTAAAGAAATTAGATGGTCGGGGTGGCTAGGTGGCAAAGTGAATAGAGCACCAGCCTCCCTTCAGAGTGAGAAGGACCCAAGTTCAAATCCTACCTCAGAAACTTAACACTTACTAGCCATGTGGCCTTGAGCAAGTCACTTAACCCCAACTGCCCTCCAAAAAGCAAAAAAAAAAAAAAATTAGATGGTCACACCAGATGTAGTAAATATAATTATTAATACTCTTTAAAACAATGATCCCTTCCAACCCCCAAAAGGCAGAATTCATTCTGGGTTAACTCTCATGTCCCTATGATGGTGTCCAAGACTTTATAGCTGATAGAGGTTAACTAACTATAAGGATACAAAGGATTTAAGTTACCACACCATTTTACAAGTCTTAGGAAGATACACTTACAGTGATTTGTTAATAAAGCTAAACAAAAGACACACTGGGTTAGCCAATATTATCTCATTTGATCCTCACAACAATACTAAAAGGTAGGTGCTATTATTATCCCCATTTTACAGCTAATCAAACTGTGAGAGAAGTTAAATGACTTGTTCAGTCACACAAAAGAAGCTGAAATCAGGTCTTCCTTATTCCAAGAACAAAAGAGGCTATGTTTAAGACTCTAAAATCATTAGTTAAAAAAAAAAAAACAAAATAAGTTAAACGGTAAAGTTTTTAAATTCTTTTCTTGGTTACTCATATTTTCCTATTTTCTTAATAGATTTGCCAACTGCTCAACAAATGTTTCATGTAAAGCTTTGATATACAAAGTATTAATATTAAACACTGAGCTTTTCCTAAATAAAACACATTTAAAGTAAATTAAAGAACAATGTTCAGTGGTTTTGTAATTACGGAACTATTAATTTTTTGTTAAGATAAACTCTGGGAAAATCAAGTTGTCGTTAGGGTTTGTTTTGGGTTTAAAAAAAGTTAGTGTTCAGAGAGTCTCAGACACTTAGGACAACTCTGAAATTAACCTGCTAAATTTATTGTATGCTTTAAAAGGGAAAAAAAGCTGTACATGGTAGAGATTCAAGGTTTCATTTGAAATCCTCCTTTTCAGTTCTTCTTTGTATATGAAAATGTTTATCTTTGTTAGTGTTTGTAAAGTTCAAAATAACATGATAGAAAATGTTTTAAAATTTAAAAAAAGAATAAGAAAAAGCATATACCCATCAAATGAGAAACTGAACAAATTGTAATATATGAATGTAACAATATTATTGTACCATAAGTAAATGAATATGAGGAATTCAGTCTTCCAGTGTTTCTCTAAAATCAAATGAAGCAAGCAGAACCAAGAGAACAATATGACCATACAGTAATGTAAATCAAAATAACACTAAAACAATTCCATGACTAATCTAGGCCCCTGAGAAGAGATGAAGTGCCCCTCTTCCTTTCAGCAGAGAGGTGGGGAACTAAAGGTGTGAAATACTACATACACTATCCAGATGAAGTCACAAGATTGGCTGGCTTTGCTGAACAGTTTTGTGGGTTTTTGTTTTGTTACAAGGAAGGGCTCATTTGCTGGGGGAAATTACATGAAAATGACTTCTATATACATACTTTTAAAATGATAGTAACAACAATTTTAACAATTCTAAAGTAAAGCACTACTTTAAGGCTCAAAAAGAGCTCTCCCCATTTTACAGATAAGGGAGCTTTAAATAAAACAGGTTTGACAACTTGTCCAAGGCCACACACCAAGCAAATGGCAGTCAGAACTGGAACAAGTCAACAACTCATGATTCTAGGGACCCTTCTGGAAAACACCTTGTAAAATTCGTGGTTAAGTTAAAGGTCTCCTAAAACACAGACTTTTTTTTTTTTAAGACTTTCATAGCATGAATGAAAACATATGTCTATCAAACTGAATCTCTGTCAGTCATCTGAACAGCAAGTACCTGGTTGGTAACTTTAGCCCATGTGCATAGCACCTTGGTAGACATTTTTCTCAAAAAACTTAGGAATTCATAGCTTCAGAGGATTTAGAACGGTATAGGACCTTAGAGAGAAATCATCTAGACCAATATTCTCATTTTATACGTGAAAAACAGGCCAAGGGAGAAGAAACTTGACCAGTAACTTTTAAATAGTGCCAAGTTCTCTCACTCGAAATGTAGTGCTCTTTCCACTACTATACAAATGTCTAAAAATATTCATTCCAGAGAGGCCAATAAATGTACCCATGAAAATACATGTGCCCCCTGAAAGTTTTTCTCAAGGTAAGTCATACTACCTTCTCCATAAAATATTCTGAAGCAATCCGGGAAACTTAATTTCTTTTTGACAATTTTAACTAATAAGATGCATCTTAAATTACAATGTTATTTTTCTCCTTTCTTCCAGTATAGGCACTAAACAAATTTTTATTAAGAGAAATTTCTACATATAAAATCGTGTGGTTTGTTAATAACAAAAAAGCAAAACAAAACGATCACAGTACCAGATTTCTCAAATTGCAACAAATCAAGTCAGTTCTGGGATAGAAATGTAAACAAAAGAATGTACAAGCTTTTCCTGCTCCAGTGCCTAATTATCTCAAAATAAAACCAAAGAAAAGATTGAAATTTTAGAATTTTAATTCATATATTTAGACAATGTTTTAGTTCCAAATTGGCGTGTTAAAAAAAAAGAGATGTTATTTGAAGGCCCTTAAAAAGAAAATAAATCTTTTGGGTTTTAAGAGCCAATTATGTTTAATACCTAGCATGTTTAAATGCCACACATCAACGTGTAGCTTTGAAAGACTGCTTGCTCAATGCATGAGGTTAATTCCTTGCAGTCTCATTACTACAGAACATATGCAAAAATCAAGTGAATATTCCACAACTGTTCTAAAGGGCCTTCTTTAAACAACCAAATAAATATGCTATGCAAAATTATACATTTAAAAAAATTAAACTGTACCTAAGGTCTGGTTCTGGTTCAACACCAGCAAATTTTAAGTTGCCTTTAAACTACACTAGAGTTTCTAAATATTACTGATATTAGTTCCAAAATTGTGAGATGCTAAGACCAGTACTGCCAGAGGTCCCAGCAGGTCTTTAAAATGGTCTTTTGGACAGGAATTTTCTCTATTTTTTTTTTTTTTTGCCAGTGATTGCAATATGTTTTCTCTTTCACGGTATGCCAACTGAAGGCCTGGGGGCTTCGGGGCGGGGAGTCTCAGAACGAGCAAATGAGAATAGGAGCTAGAGGACTGGATTAATGCCCACCTTCTTAGACCAGGCCTTCAGTTGGCATACCGTGAAAGAGAAAGCATATGTAATCACTGGCAAAAAAAAAAAAAAAAAAAGAAAAAAGAAAAAATTCCTGTCAAAAAGACCATTTTAAAGACCTCTTCATCTCAAACTAGCGGGTCCTCCAGTCCGGGGGGGATGGAGGTCATCGCTGTCAGACGCGTCGAGGTCACTTTGGGGTCTGCATTTCGCAGGCCAGGGCCGCCCGCAAGCTCTCCCCCCCCCTCCCGCAAGGGTGCCAAGGGGCACAAGCCGTTGCCAGAACGTTGTTCCCAAGAGGAACTCAGAAACGTCTGGGGGTGGGGGAGCGGTATGGGGACTGAGCAAGAGGGGAGGGCAAGACTCCCACGGCAGTGGAAAGAGGGACGGGGAGGGGTGGGGGTCCGACCGGAGGGAAGCCGGCAGAGACAGGGCGGGTTTGCCCGGGCGGACAGGCCAGGGAGAACTAGGGGGAGGGGGAGGGGCCGGCGCCCCGGGGGTCCGAGGCGGCCCCAGCCCCGGCTCTTACGTTCAAAGTCTTCCTCTTCCTCGTCCTCGATGTCTTTCCCCTCGCCCTTCTCGCCGTCCACGCTGAGGTTGCGGCCGTCCCTGAGGCGGGTGAAATAGTCCACGGCGAAGTCCACCAGGTCTTCGGGGTGGTTCCTCAGCACCTCCACCGTGTAGCCCTGCAGGAGCTCCGTGAGCCCGGGCGGGATCTCGATGTGGCTCATGGCGGGGCGGGGGCGGGGGCCGCTGGCCTGCCTGCCTGCCTCCCTCCCTCCCTTACACGCGGCCGGGGCCGGGCCGCAGGGGCGGCGGCTTGGCTCGCTCGAGCGGGCCGGCGCCGAGGCCGAGGCGCTCACACGCCGTTCGTCCCGGCGCGCAGGGGGCGGTTCCTCGGCCGCGGCACGGGCCCAGGCGCCGGGCAGCTGCTCGTCCCCGCACGCGGGCCGGGGCCTCGCTCGCACCGCCGCTCTCGCTCTCCTCGAGGACGCAGCGTGCGCCCGGCCGCCCGTGCCCGGCCGCCGCCTCGGCTTTCTTCTCCGGCTGTACTTCCTCCCCGTGTAGCCGCCGCCCCCTTCCCCTCGCCTCGGGCTTGGGCTGCGGGCGCCTCAGCCGCCGCTGTCACACTGGAAGCGCGACGGGAGGGAGGGAAGGACTAGGGCGGCGGGAGGGGGCGGCGCATGCGTACAGAGCCTCCCCCCCCCCCCCCCCCCGCGCCGGGCAGCCGCGGGCGCCTCCGCAGCCTCCTTCCCCTGCCAGGGGCGGGCTCCCCCTGCCCGGGAGCTCGGGCAGCCTGGAGCTGGGAGGGGCGCCTGCCCCCAGGTCGGGGACTCCCAGAGGGATTAGAGCAGGCCGAGCCTGGGGAGGTCACTTGCTAAGGCTCTGGCTCTCGCATCTTACAGGCCTGGGAGTTAATTAACCCTAATTTTATTCTAATGAATAATAACTGACATTAACATACCTAAGGTTTGCAAAGCCCTTTACCTACAAGCCTTCTACCTATATTATCTCATTTGAACCTCACAGCAGCTTGCTGAAGGAGGTACTGTACTTGTCTTTATTTTTAACGCGGAGGAAACTGAGGCTTCGTTTAACTGCAGGAGCTCGCAGCTGGAAAGTGTCTGAAATGAGATTCACACCCGGGTCTTCCAGACTCAAGTCTAGACTCTGCACGACTCTCACGCCGCCTCCTCCAGAAAGTCAAGGAAATTACCCAGGGGGCCACAAATTGCAAGTGCAGGGAAAATCAAGTGTGGTGGAAAGAGCGTGAGATCCGAATTCTGGAGGCCTGGTTTCAAAGTCCAACATGCTATCTCTCAGGGCCACCTCTTGCAAGTCACTTCCTCTCTGGGCTCCAGTTTCCTCATTTGGGTAACCCCTTTATCAGGCAGAGGCACAGAGCCCAGATACACTTTGGCTGCTTCCTTTTTTTCTGGCTCATAGCTTGCACCCAAGGAGAATATGGGAATATCTGGTAATCCCACAAGGCTAGATATATTTCTCTATATGCACTTTATAAGCTAACCAAGGCTCAAACTGTGGAGCACTTTTGTTTAAAAATTAAAGAATGCTCAAAGGCCTTGCCCCTGAACCCATTGAGATTGTCTGTATGCTCCCCATCTCCTTGCAGGAAGAAACCCCCCCCCCATTCAGAGACCTATAGAGTTGGTTGAGAGACCTCAGGCCCCTTTAAAGCCTTCTTCATTCTCCTCCAGATGTAGCTCCTTATCAATTCTCTACAGTTCAAATTTAGCTCCATTATCTTCTCCATTCCATCAGATGCCCAACATCCTCTTCCTTGCCCTTGCTGTCAAAAGTTTCTATAACCAGTTCTAGTCTTCTTTCTAATGGCATCACTCAACTTTGCTTCAATGATCCCTTACGTTGCTGCTTTTCTGTACCAAGATGGTATTTGTTCATCTCCATGATCCTCTCCAGGAGACCAGTCAGAAGCAGTGGACCCATCAAGGGATTTCCCTGGCACCTTGGCTAAGTAGTTAATTCTTGTATGTGTCCAAGGACACAGTACTTCCCAATTTTGAAATCTGTTTTTAAATACCCAGGTGCTACTTGGACATCTTCTACACATTTTGGATTGCTCAAAGGAATCAGTTTTCCCACTCATGTTGAGTCCCCCCAGTTTGCCCTCTCCCTATGTCAGGATGGTGATGATAATGTCTCCTGTTCACTTCAGCATCTGCCTCTCAGTCTTAGACGTCAGAGGATTATTCCCATTCTCCAACCAGTTTTCTTTCTTTGAGGCAATTGGGGTTGTGACTTGTCCAGCTACAAGTGTCACGTATCTAATTTGAACTCAGGTCCTCCTGACTCCAGGGCTGGTGCTCTATCTTCTGTGCCACCGAACTGCCCCTTTCCAACCAGTTTTATGTCCGGTCTTCCTCTGGGATTACTGGTTTAGAATATATAAATAAGCGTTCTCTGAAAGATTTTTAAATCTACAAAAACAGCAGCTCCCAATGACTACTCCCAGGGAAGGTGCGTTTGGCAACCCTATCATGAGAACAAAGGGTTTGTGTCCTTATTCTTTCTATAAAATAAGGGATGTAAACTAGGGGATTCTTAAAGTGCTTTTCAGTTCTGGCTTTTTGTCCAAATGTCTAATGCAGTTCTGACCTTTGATGGTCATTTGAATAAAAGAACCAATCAGTCCTTGGACCTAGGCTTTCTGACTCTAAATTCAGAGCTCTTTACACTATAAGCTTCACCAAAGGTCACCCTCATTCCTTCTCATTATGATTGTTCTTATAACCCTGCAAACTTGGACTTACCCTGAACTGTTCAAAGGCCTTTCTTTTCTTAGGATAGAGTAAGGCCAAAACAAAGGTTGTAAACAGAAATACAGTTGATAATTATCAGTCCCATTTTCCCAAAGTACTTATATTATCCTTATTTTACTGAGGAGTAGACTGAGGTTAATAGATAAGAGACTTGCCCAATCCTAACATCTTCTGACTCCAAATTCCATGTTTTGTCCACTGACAAACACCTGCTTCACACTATATTATACCAGACCAGAGAGGTGGAGTAAAACAGAATTAGATGAACTGTCTCCCTTATCTTATGGACCAAAGATCTTTATGGAGTCCTTCACAATCTGGCTCTAACCCACCTGTACAGCCTTATCCCAAATTACTTCTGTCCAAGCCCTGTAGGTCTAGCCAAACTAGACAATTCTTGGCCCATTTCTTCTCTCTTTTCTACCACAACCCTTACCATCCAGGGTTTCATACTGAATTATCTAACCCCCCCCCCCCCCCACACACACCTCTGCTTATATAAGGGGTGGGAAACATTTGGTTCCCCCTCCATGACCTAATTGCAGAAAGTTAGGGGAGCAGATAACAGAATTAACTAGGTACTGCTGTTACTGAAATATAAGGATGTTTTTATTTTTTATGAAGTGTGAACACCTTCCTCTGATAGAATAAGAGGAGCAACGTGAGATTTGGTAACTGAAAATTGGCCATGTCCTGGAGAGCTTTAAATAGCTGATTTAGTCAGATGTGGTGATTGTTAGACAATGAGCATTTATTAAGCACATACTTTAGTAAGCAAAAAATGTACAAATGTGTTATAAATAGTATAAATAAGAAAAGAGAGAAGGCACTAGAAGAATCAGAAGTTGATAAAGTTTTCTGTAGAAGATGAGATTTTGATCCATACTTACAGGGAAAGCAGTAGATAGTGAGTACAAGTTAGGATGACAGTCCAGAGCAGGTGCTATGCTTGAACTGTCTCCGGTGTCTGGAACAGACTCCTCCTTTATCCCTGACTTTCCATAAATCTTCCAAGGAAGATCTATCCAATGTTCTGGTTCTTTTACTACTTTGTAGGTATGAGGGCAGCAATTCAGTTACACACCTTTTATCCTTCACCCTTGTCTACTCAATGAGCCTATCTTATTTCCTGGTCAATTTTTTTCTTTCTTTTTACAATTTCTTAATTTTGTTTTTGCATTCCCTTAATTTCCTAATATATCCCTTCTCAGAGTTATACCTTATAACAAAAGATAAAAAAGAAAGGGGGAGAAAAGCAGTTTATGCAAACTAATACATAAACCAAATCTGACCGTATGTGCAGGATTCCATACCCATAATTACACCCCATCTGCAAAGAAAAGGACATGTATTTTCATATCTCTTCTTTAGGAACATGCTTGGTCACTATAATTATACAATGTTACATTTTATGGGCTTTTCCATATGTACTGAGTATATTTTCCTGCTCTACTTTCTTGACACTTTGTATCAGTTCAAATAAATCTATTCTTCTTTGCATTTTTCATATTCCCCCTTTATTATAACACAACATATTCATATACCACAAGTTTTTTTAAACCATTCTCCAATTATGGGCTTTCCTTTGTTTCCATTTCTCTGCCAATAGAAAAAAAATGCTATTGCAAATATTTTGTCTATGGGGCCTTTCCTCCTACCTTTGATCTTCTAGTGCTTGGCAGTGAGATCTCCAAGTCAAAGGGTCAAGTGAGCATTTTAGTCCTTCTCCTACCATTACAGTTTTTCCTCCAGAATATACAATATAATTCACTAACCACACCCACTCTTGACTTCTTTTACATCACTCAACACAAAGTGCAAGCAGCCAGCTTACACACACAATATGAATCTATTACCTTCGGTTCAACTGTTACTTGTTATTCTTCTGACATCTTGGTGTTCCATGATTTCTGACCATATAATGTCATCAAGAGAAGACAGGGGTCAAAAAAAAGGGAGAATTTTGCAAAAAGTGCAGCTTGGAATCCCTAAAAGAGCTGCACAGTCCATCAAGGACAATATAGCCTGCTCTATTCCTCCTCAAGCTTGGATCCGGCTCATTATCAATCAGCTGTGTCTGGCCAAAACTATCATGTGCTGATAAATTCAGTGGAGGGACTGCCTACCCAATGCCACATTCTGAAATCCAGGCAAAGCATATGCTTCATCTCCTTTATTTTTTCAATGTGGATTTTGAGGCCAATCTCTTTCAAGTAACCACATCTGTCTCACTAAGGGGACCCTTTAGTGTTCCAGGGCTCAATACCATCTGCACAGTATTTTAAGAACCTATAACTTCATTGCTTTGGGTACTCCCTTCAAAACTATAAATCACAACTCCTTTGTATCTTAGTAGATGGTCTTTGAGACTTGCTGTGGCTTAAGAATGTATTGCCCTGACATTGGCAAGCCTCTTCAAACACAGCAAGGTTCATCACCAGACCAGGTGATGAATAGCCTCTGGTTGTACCATATATTTCCAGCTTTGTTGAACCTGCTGGAACTTGTACTTGTGACCCAGGGTCACCTCTACATCACAAGGAGGCTTCAATGGATGATATTACTGGAAGAATCCTGTATAACGTCATCTACAGACACAAGCATCTGGAAGGTTTCTCCTATTTAAATTCTGCTCAGAACACTTTCCAGATGACACCTTTAGTGAGTCTCTATCTGATGTAAACCCCACTTGACGATGTTAATTCAA
The DNA here is from genome assembly GCF_028583685.1 of Petaurus breviceps papuanus. Classification (NCBI taxonomy): domain Eukaryota; kingdom Metazoa; phylum Chordata; class Mammalia; order Diprotodontia; family Petauridae; genus Petaurus; species Petaurus breviceps. The sequence continues at coordinate 11,695,071 of NW_027185896.1, read as the reverse complement.
CATTCTCCTTTGGGATATATCTGTCATAGGACCTTGTATTCTTTCAACATGTACATGGGAGAACACATGTTGGAAAAAGAGTCTTAAGACTCTATTTTCCCCCAGAATGCCAAATGCTTTTTTTTTTTAAAACCAATTCACAATTGACATAGCACAAGACAGTGATATTTTGAACTGGGTTCAAGAAATTTCAGGCTCAGATGCTAATTTATTACTTTAGACAAGTCACTTTCTTTGTATGAGTTTTAGTTGCTTCATCCTTAAAATTTTAGAGAGGGCTAAATGATCTCTAGGGTCCCTTACAATTCTGCCTGTGATTTCTGGGATCTAAATTTCTTTACATCTCTAAGTGAACTGTGGGATAATGAGGATACGGGCCTGCCATAGAGAATCATGTGTAGGTCATTTCTTCACAGTCACGTTACTAATGTGAGTACAAGAAAATGCATTCAAAGACAGAACAGAAGGAAATTTGAAAATTATCCACACTCACTTTTAACATAGGAAACCCACCCTTCATTGTCCTTCACAACCATCACCAAATCCTGGATATACTTTTCCTCTTTATGCCCAGACTGGGAACTACTCCACATTACAGGATAATCCTGGTTTGGAAATTCAGCATGCAGTTATGACGAAGGTAGTTTTGCCCAGCAATTTTACAGAATTAATTAAAAAACACATCAAAAACCTCTCTGGGACCATGGTGACTAGAAGTTCCCTCCTAACGGAGCTCTGATTGTCTCAAACCAATGAGTTTTGAGTGCAGCTTTCATATTGGACAGTATGGAAAAAGCAGAAACAATACATCTGGGACTGTTTCCAAGAGACTTACCCAGAAAAACCTCAAATATATCCTTTCCAAGCCCTAGACTGACAGCAGCACAGAATTTGCTTGTGGGGTGCAAACATATTTTATTCTAAGCAACAAATGTTTCCCCCAAAAAGCTATCACATCATATTCTAAGTATATTCTTAAATCATTTTGTCTATATCTAAACATTCCCAGTTCTTTCAGCTGATACTCCTATAGAATGACCTCAGACCCTTCAGCATGCAGGTTGCTCTCCTCTGGACACTCTCCAGCGTGGCAGATACTTACTTTCATGTGTCCATTTATGAATTCTTAATCCCCTGAAGGAGTTAGGAGGGTGAGCCCTTATAGGTTGGAAATTTCCCTGTTCCTATTAGGAGGCCTAAAGTTCTCTTGCCTCCTGCACCTGCCACTGTCTCGTTAGTCCAACCCCCCAGTGTGGCCTGTGGTATAAAAGTCATGAGCAAAAAACATTTTCATTAGAAAGAAACATAGAAGCAAATGTGATCTTATTGTTATTATTTTATTAGTTTATACATTTTCCTTTGTCAAACTGTGAGTTGGAGTTGTTTTATGTATCATGAATACTCATTATTTTGTATATTTGGTTTTGTCCAGTTAGAGTCATAATAAAAATTATTAGAAACAAAAATATTAAAAATACCTTTTTCAGATCATGCAGCACAATCTTTGATGTGGTAAATATAACCACTGAGCCTCCAGGATACCATCCTTCCTCTCCATGGAATGGAGCTTCATTGAATGGGACCAATTATGAACACTTCTTCCTAGTTCAGCTTTGGAGCCCACGGTTACTGTTGGAGCTGGGTATGTGAGCTAGGCTTTTGGTATTCCTCTATTCTGATAAACACAGAATGATCTACCATGGTTCCAGAGGACTCATAAAGGAAGATGTTACCCACCTGCTGACAGAGAGATGATGATAGATTCAGGGTGAAGATTGAGACATAGTGTTCTTTGGGCATGACCAGTTCAAAAATTTATTTTACTTAACTATGTATATTTGTTACAAGGGTTTTGTTTTTCTTTCTTTTTGAATGGGGGTAGTAAAAGGTAAGGAGAGGTGGATTTTTGTTAATTGAAAAAATTAAATAAAAAAAATTAAAGTGGAAGAGGGCTGTGCCTGGTCTCCTCCTTACCCCTCTCAGAGTGGGGACTCTTCAGAGCCAGGGCCACAGATCCCCACAGAAGAACCCTGAGTCCAAGGTCTATGGTTGGATTTTTTCCCACTGTATCCACACATTTCCCTGATGGCTTCCTAAGCAACTCACAAATTGCCTTTCCCTTAGTCACACTAACATTCATCTACCCTCCCCCTCTGTCTTCTTCTGAGCTTCTCCTTTGAGCTTCTGTCTGTGGGAGCTCATTTATTCAGATCCATTCATCTGAGTGCAATTAATTCATGGTACAGCTGTGTGCAGCCCTGGGCTCACGTGAACCTTCAGACTCCTTTATTTGGACTACGCAATATTAAGGACCTTCTGGGGAAAGCTGCAGCTCCCACCTCATTAGGGTCCTTGAAGTACTAGGGCAAGGATTCTTAACGTGGGGTCCTGTGAATTTAAAAAAAAATTTTTGATGATTGTACTTTAATACTGGCTTCCTTTCTAATCCTGTGGATTTTATGAATTGAAAAACATTATTCTGAGAAGGGCTGATCAGTTTGCTAAAGGGGTCCATAACATTAAAAACTCAAAGCTCCCACACAAAGGAGACCCGAATGAATCACTGGCTCCTGCTCAGACAGTTGGTGGTCTCAGACCTAAATTAGACCCCTCACTCCCACCCCAGTTCAGAAAAAGTCCAACCCTAGTCTTGAGCTAGACAAGATAACAATGCAGACCCCTCTGGAAAAGAGTGTGTGATACAGGAGATGGGACATTCATTGGACAAGCTGCAGCACCTGTCGGGTTATCCAATTCCTTCCCTACTCAGCCTGATTTAGAATGCTTAGCCTTCCTTCCAAATATATAGCCAGTGTTTGGTTTTGGCCTCCCGCCATGTGCCCCCAGCCTGTCTCCAAGGACAGCTAGAGAAGGTACATAGATAGGACCATATAATTTAGAACTGGAAGGTCATTCCTGAGTGGAAGAGGGGGAAAAGGGAGAGAGAAGTTGTTTAAAACACAGGATTGGAACTTAGGAGAATCCAGTTCTGGTCTCATCTCTGCAACTGTGTGACATTATCAAAGTCACTTCTTCAGGAACTTTTGGTTCCTCAACTGAAAAATAAGGAGTCAGGCCAGATTATCTCTAAGGTCCCTCCTAACTCCTAACATTTCCTAATGGAAAGAATGCTGATTTTAGCATCAAAACTGGGTTTCAATTTTAGCTTCCTGGCTGTATGACCCTGGGAAACTCACTCAGATCCTTGGTAAATTTTAAGTATGTAACGTTGAGAGGAAGCTTGGGCTTCTTCACATGAGGACATGTTCCTAAAGGTCCTGAGAGTCCTCTAAAGGTGTAACTTTGATTACATTTTTGGCACTTTTCTTTTCCCTCCCCAAGTATTCTATTAGATCACATACTCCTAGTAACAGTGGTATTTTTAATTTTTTTTAATCTCTGTATGCTCAGAGCCCAAAATCCAGCATAGGTCCTGTACACAGCTGATGCTTAGCCCAGTGCCTAGCCCATAGTAGGTGCTTAATAAACATTGACTGATTGATGCTAAGTAACTGTGTATTGATTTTTGTTTAAACACTTCATGCACCAGAGTGCATTCAGCCCTGTATGTTAAAGATACAGTTAGATTCTGCATAGAGTCAACTGGACCCTTACTGCAGCAAGGCAATCTTTTTACGTTTGCTTGACTGACCTATCCTGTGACAGCTGTGAAAGGTTTATCCGAGCCTTCTCTTCAAAACTACCAACACCATTCCTCTTCCTTCTTAGTAGAGGACTACCCCTTATACTTCACTAAAAAATGAAATCCATCCTTCAAGAACTCCCTCTCCTCTCCAATTTCACACTTCAAATCACCACAGCATCACACTCCCCCCTCATCCTCTCATCCTTTGCTTCAGTCTCAGAGGATGATGCAGCCCTTCTTACTAATGCTAATGCTAATTGCCTACTTGTGTCATTGCCCTAATCTCTTTCTACCTTCTCCAGGAGTTTGCCCCTTCAAGTCATCACTGTCCCTGATTTTCATCTTCCCCTTATCTACTTACTACTTCCCTGATACCTTCAAACATAACCACATCCTCCACATTCTTTAAAAAACAAAATCTTTTTTTTTTGATGTCAGTATCCCCTCATGCTATCCTATATATCTCTCCCCCATTTCAGTGTCAAACTACTAGGGAAAAAAAAGCTGCCCCCACTTTTTTAACCCCTTGCATTCTGGCTTCCTATCCTTACCACTCAACCAAAACTGTACACTCCAAATTCACCAATCATTTCATTATTGCTAAATCACTGGTCTTTTTTTGGTCTTCATCTTTCTTGAATTTTCTACTTTCTACATCCCTCTTCCCTGAGTTTCAATGACACTCCTTTGTCCTGAATCTCTTCCAATCTATCAGAATGATCCTTTGTGATCTCTTTCAAAGGACATGACCCACGTTCTGTCCTGCTATAGTGTAGGGTAGGTGTATCCCAGGGTTCTATCTCGTGCTCTCTTTTCTTCCCTCTGAACCACTTCTCTCAATACTCTCATTTGTTCCCATAGGTCTCTCAAGCTCAGTATGTCCAAAACAGAACTCTTTCTCCTAAACCCATCCCTACTCCTAACTTCCCTATTTCTGTCAAGGACACCACCAACCTTCCAGTCACCGAGGTTCACAAACTTAGAAGTCATCCTTCAATCTCATTCATCCCGATATTCAGATCAGTTGAGCTGATTAGCACCTCCTCAATATCTCACTTTTGGAGCATCATTTGGAGCAGTTCTCTTACACCTAGCCTACACCTATTTGCCTGGCATACAGGAGGTGCTCAATAAACTGATGCACAGGTTTAAAGACACTTCACTAAATGTCAGGAGGCTCAGTACAGATCCCAGCTCCACCATGTATTAGTTGTGTGATTCTGAACACATCACTAGGTTTCATATTTCTTATCTCTAAGATGGTGATAATTTTACTCCCATTTATGTAGCACCTTAATGTTTACAAAATTCTTTCCCCTATCTGAACCTCATGAAGTAAGCAGTAAGAAGTAATTAATGAGCTCCCATTTTTAGAAAGCAAGAAACAGACTCAGGGAGAGGGGATTTGTCCACACAACTAGAAAATTTTGGAATTTGAATTAAAATCTAGCTCTCTAGACCTCAGGCCCAAAACTCTAAGGCTCCTATCAAATCATGTTGCTTCATGCTCAGATAAAATGATTATCAAAGAGGCATTGGGAAGTTTATAAATGATAAAGGCTATTAGAATTCTTTTGTCATTGAGGCTAGTAAAATACGAAAATGAGGTTTATCCTTTAGGGCTGTCATTATCCCTTTATCAGTCCCCAACCCCCATATTCATAAACAGAGATGACTGAGAAGCAAACACAGAAACAGTCTCCTGGGGAAAAAAATCAGCTCCAGACCATGATGGAGGTCTTTAGATCAAATAATACATCTGCATTAAGCCATGTGGTATGTTCAGCTGATTGGGGCATTCTGACATGGAAAGACAGTTGAGAGACTTGCATCATAGTTAAAAAAAGCTCCAAGCTACCCAGTTTCTAAATGCTATTAGTAACAGGCTTTGGAGCTAGGACTAACAAGTGTCAGCTCATCATGAGTGGCACTCTCTTCCCAGTATGGCATGATCACAGCAACCCAGTCAGTTCTCAAGGGAGGAAAGGGGACAGTGGTCCCCTACCAACATCTCTAGGGCTAATTTTGGGCAGCAGTGGTTTTAGATGCCATGTGGTGAAATGGGCCATCCTATGCCCAAGCCCCTGACCTACTATTTTGATATTTCATCCCACCTCCTTGGAGGTACACAGCCCAGTGTAGCTGGGCTACAGCAAAAGGCTGCCTGTGTCTTTAGAAGTACAGCTTAGAGATGATTCATATTCGAAGTCTTCCCTGATCCCCTCTGAGAAGGAATGGCTTTCCCCCACAGGATCACAGATTTAAAGCTAGAAAGGATCTCAGAGGTCAGCCAGTACAACTCCTTTATTTTGTAGATGAGTATCAGGAGGTTAAGTGACTTGCCCAAGGTAACACAGGTAGTTAGTGGCAGAGCTGGGATTTGAATCTATTTAGTCTGACTTCAAAGCTATCTCTCTTTCCATGGTACAATGGTCCACTCATACAATGTTCTGATCTCTCTGGGGTATTTTTCATCATGACTCTGCCCCTTATTAACTGTAACATCTTAAAGCAGGTCGTTTCATTTTAGACTCATCTGTAAAATAAAATAACTCTATTGCCTACTTTCACAGGGCAAACATCAAAGATTTGTGTGCAGTACTTCCTAAATTAAATGCTATATAGATGAACGATGGATATTAATATCTGTACTTGCTCTGCACATATCACATACATAATAAGCAACAGTTGAATTGAATGAATGAATGGACTAGTCAGAGGACCCTCACAGCATTTTTCAACAACAGCTGGGAAGGAAAGAAAGTAATTTACTAGCCTCAAAGAGCTGCTTTGATTTTCTGCTTTTCCCCCATCCTCAAATGAATTTCCATTTGGGGAGGAATTCAAGTAAAATTGTACATACTTATCATCCAGTTCTGGGACTTCCCAGAAATATAAGGACACCTCTCCTATTTCTCTCTCTCTGACCCGCCCCTAGATCAGACCAAATTAATCCTGTCCCCTCTGGTCACATTCCTCATGTTACACACACACACAAACCCATTGCCCTATATAGGAGAAGCATCAATAAATCATGGTAGGTGGCACCAACTGGCAGCTAGCTCCACTCCTGCCTGGAAAGCTGATAGGCCATGAAGCACCAGCCAAAATTCACCACCCTTTGTGGCTAAGGGTAAAGGCCCTCTGAGCAAGATTGTCTGGAAGCACATGCCTGGGGCAGGTTCAGCAATGAGAAGGTCATTAGGGGGAGGGGGCTGGCTCCTCAAGTCATGCCTTAAATAGTGAGAATCTCACCAAGATCCTCTTCATGTCCTAGTACCCTCCACCCTGCAGGGGCCTCAAAAAAAACCCACAATAAATTGGGCATCCCTCCCTTCCCCCTTTCTTTGGGCCTGACTTCTCAATAGTTAATTAAAGTCAACAGCTAGTAAATGGAAGAGCCGAGATTCAAACCCAGGTTTACTGACTCAAAGTCTCACGATCTTTCTGTGACATGACACCCCATCCCAACTGACATTAGAAGATTGCATGAGAATCAGTGTAGTTGCCCTGGCATAAAAACAGGACTGCTTTACACAAACAGGCCATTGTCCCTTAGGGAGAGAAACCTGCTGACCCTTCAATTGTTACTAAAACTTAACCCAGTTTCATTCATCTTCTATCACTTGCCAGACTTTGCTACACTGTTGCCTTCATAATCACTGTCTGGATTCTAGCTGAGACTGTCTGGGAGGTGACAGAAGCTGGGGAGGTGGAAAGTCCTCTCCTGGAGGGAGAGAATGAAAATATCTCTAACTAGAATTACAGTGCAGTTATAAAAAGCAAGCTTCTGATCCAAAGGCCTGGAAGAAGTTACTCCCTCCATCTGCTTAAAGCCATTCAGATATGTTCCCAGAATGCTTTCCTTTTCAGATTTAGCATCCATCAAGCATCCAAAGGAGCAAAGAGCTGCTGTATCAGAGGACTGTGAAATGCTTCCTTTTATAATATGATGATGATGATGATGATGATATCGGGTCACATTTAAACAGTGCCTTAAAGGTTTGCACAACATTTCACATTCATACATTGTCTTCTACGGCAAGTAACTCAGCTGTCAGCTGGAAAAAGACCAAATAAATTTCAAACCCAACTCTCCCAGGAAATAGTTCTGGGACATGAAATAAAGCTGGCATTTGGCTTGAATACAAGTGACCTAACAACAGTGTCTGGGAAAAAGCAGTGGTTTCGGGAAAAGCCCCCACCCACAGGCATCCTCAGGGGGCCTGGTAAAGCCAAGAAGAGCTGCAGGGAGAGTTTCCCACTAGAGGCAGAAGCCAGAGACATGAATCGGTTGATTTCAGGGCTTCTGGCATTGGACTCTATCAATAAATAATTAACAAGACAGACCAAGGACACCACCAAGGACTAATGGCAGCAGGATCTGTAGTGAATTGAAAGCAGTTTGCAGAAAGGTGCTGACTGTGGCCAGGAAGCAAACTGAAGCTACCTTGCTTGAGGGGGCAAAGGAGAATAGTAAAAAGAACATTGGCTGTGGAGTCAAAGGGCCTAAGTGGGAATCTTGACTTTGTCACTATGTGATTTTTTTGGTAAGTCTCTAGCCTTCTCCAGGCCTCAATACTCTTAGCTGTAAAATGAGGTAGTTGGGCTAGGTCCCTTGCAGTTCTGAATCTGATCTTATGAACTAACCAAGTAGAAAGACCAGTAGCCAATTAAGTTCTCCTCCCTGTACTAGCAGGGGCAGAATGAGATTCAGAAAAACTCCTCCTCACAGAGGTAGAAGAATTGGACCAGGGTCTAAAGGTCAAGGGGAACCTCAGCAATTGCTTTCATTAGTCCTTGGCATCAGCCAACTACCAGGCTGCCAACTGAGACATAGTCAGAAGAACAAAAATCAAAGAGGAAAAAAAGGTATTTTTTTATTTCCTGATAAAAGAGGATCCTCTCATCACAGAGGAAAGTGTGTAGACAGGGTTCTCCCACACACCCAATTTATCCTCACTAATTCCATGACTCGATTGTTGATTCAAAATTGTCCTAGTAATAGGGTGGGAGTTGGTTGGGGAAGAGAATACTTTCCCACACAATCCTACCAGAATTAGGCTATTTTATTCCACTTCTCAATTAGTGACACACTAAATTAAAACCCCAGTATTGACAAGTTAGCAACATGCTCTTAAATATACATCCAAAGACAGCACAAATGGGGACAGTAAACTATTGTCACATTTCAACATGTGCAACCAAAGGTTAAAAGGTGTCCTGAGAATTAAGTGCTCATCAACTGGTGTTTGAACAATCATTCAACTGAAGCTTAGCTGGTATTAAAAATATATCTCTGGTACTGTTAGTGAGATTAATGGCCCTTCTAGAACTGAAGATGTCCTAGGTAGCAGGCTTATAAAAGGTGGCTAGGGAAGGCATAGGTGCAAAAGAGATTCAGTTTTGAGGCTGGCTACAGACTTCTACCTCCAAAGCCTCATGAAATCTCCTCAAATCATCAAGATGAATTCAAGTTTCAAAATGGCCACATTGTACCAGCCAAAGGATGTCTTTAAGGCATAGGTTATACAAAGTTCATTAAGTGCTCTCATCTCTTCATTCTCTTCCCCCGCCCCTCCACATGTAGATTCTTGCCAAGTTGAGTTCAGTCCTGACCCTTCCCTTGTCACTGTACTCCTCCCTTTGTCTGGAGGGTTTAAGATTTCTGAGTTTCATAAATTAGGTGCAATCCAATTAAAGAACTTCATGGCAATTTCAAAGCCAAGGAAACATGCCTAGAAGAAAAAGAAATGGAAGGGGTGTTAGAAGAGTACTGATTCCCCACATCATGTGGAGACTAGCTCTCTATCCATCCTCCCCTACTACAGCTAAAGGGAAATCCATTTAATTCAGAAACATCTCCAAAGCAAAAAGGGTTCAATCAGTGTTGCTGCTATTAAAATAAAATAACACTATCAAGTCAGTAGAGTAGCCACAGACATATATTTCCCAACAGTCAATCTATCCACAGTCTTTCAACTCTGCTGTCTACCACCTAGCAGCCAGGAAACCAATTCAAAAAACCTCAGTTCCCATGACCTACATTTTCATAGCACCCCAGTCACCCACAGAGTAGGTGGTCATATCTTAGGTCTCACCACCATCACCATCTGTGACTGTGCCATCTCCATGATCTCAACACTAAAATTTCCCTCTCAGATAACAACCTCTTATCTGACAATCTCTCTTATTGCTTCAGTCTAGAAGAGTGTAAGCTCCTCAAAGACAGGGGCTGTTTTTTGCTTTCGTTTTTGTTATCTCAGGTACCTAACACAGCAGACACCTAAGAAATGTTAGTTGAGGGGGGCAGCTAGGTGGCGCAGTGAGTAAGGTGCCGGCCCCAGAGTCAGGAGAACCTGAGTTCCGTTTGGCCTCAGACACTTAACACACACACACACACACACACACACACACACACACACACACACACA